>NC_090649.1:18781379-18996379 GCF_040937935.1 Hyperolius riggenbachi | reverse complement strand
CATACAGCACACCATATTATTTAACTGCAGAATATGAATCAAATTTAACCAATAATGTAAATTAATAAATAATTCCAATTCAGGTAACCCCAAACCTCTAAAAATTATTTTCTTTATCTTTTACCTCCCACACCTCTCCATCCTGGAACTCCAAAAGAACAAAAATAACATTTTTACTCTTCTAACCCAATTTTTAGCTGATGGGATCACTCTAGCAGTGTATAGTATTAGCGGGTAAATAACAGCTTTAATCACCAATACTGTACCTTTAAAAGAAAGGTGTCTCATTCTCCAAAAATCTAACGTTTTCTTTATCTTTAACAACAAATCCTGATATACACTTCTTCCCCTTAGGCTAGGATCAAAAACTATCCCCAAAACCTCTACCTCCCTCATCTTCAATCTCCACCTCCTTCCCCAAATTACAAACCCTACACTTTCCCCAATTTCCATTCAAACCTGACACACTACAATATCTATCTAACTGACCATTAACCTGACATCCCCCTGTGACGAGCACACAAAACAAACGTCATCAATGTATGACGATACTTTCACATGTTGCCCACCACTCCCCGGAATCATTACCCTATTACACTTAACATCCCACTGAATAGCTCTCAGTAAGGGTTCAATAATGCAAATGAAAGCCATCGGGGATAAAGGACACCCCTGTCTCACCCCAAAACTATCACACAACCACCTTAACCCTGTTGGCAACAATTTTTGCCAATACTTTGTAGTCAGTATTAAGTAACGTTATAGGCCGACAATTTTTTACTTCCCTTTTATCCCCTTTCTTATATAATAGAGTAATAACCTCTCCCTCATTGAAGGGGCCAAACACCCATTTGCAAAACAAAACAAAATAACTTTAATAAATTCATCCTGAATGATAGACCACATACGTATATAAAACTCTCTTTGATGCTGTGAAGAGTATGCCTATGAATAAAACGCCAGGAAAGGATGGGCTCTCAAACAACTCATCCTCTCCCAATGTTCTCTTAAAAGGACTCAGAGCAGTGCAGTAACTATGGAAAGATGCATACCATTTTGAAGCTCTCTTTCTCCTCTTTCCAACAATATATAAACCGCCGCGGTACGCCTTTTAGTTTTCGCTATTTTTGCGATCGAAATCGCTGCAAACGCTCCATTCAGCTGCCGACTTAGGGGAAAAGTCGTCCTGTGTAATACAAGCAACGATGGAAAGATGCATACTATTTTGAAGCTCTCGTTCTCCTCTTTCCAACTATATATAAACCGCCGCCCTACGCCTTTTAGTTTTTGCTATTTTCGCGATCTCCGGTGCAGAGGAATCAGACCCCAGGGTGACCCAGTACCTCCTCAGTCCATAAAAAGTTCCACCAACATTTTTCAGTCTCACCCCCTCAGACACGTATTCTCCATAACGCATCAGAAAGTTCTTCACATTATTATCTGGCACAAAGAGATTGAACATCTGGACTGTGATGTGAATCCTTTTAATCTCCCGGACAACAAACTTGATACCTTGCATCTTTTCATGGTCCTTTTCCTGTGCCGCCTTTAGCATACAGGTATGCAGGCCAGATTACTTGGTAAACGTGACATCAAAATATCCAGACCTTGGGAAGCACTGGACACAGTAGATTTCTTCATGAGGCATCCTCAGTACACCCTCGATAATTTCTTGCTGGATGAAAGAAACAGAGCAAGCAAATTGCTTCGACCTGGTTACCACCAGTCCCAAAGTGTTGGGAGCGTCAGGAGCAGAAGCCATCCCTCAGCAGTACCATCCCACACCAATACTATAAGAAGTATGGCAGATCAGGTACCAAAAACCCCAGTGTATCACCCGTAAAGGGTGATAGTTCTCGTACACCTCCGCAACTGTCCACCCTATAGCAGCATGGCAGTGCAAGCTGCAAGGCCGAGTGGGTCGGTGCCTTCGGTTACCTCTTGACATTTTTTTTTTTTTTTTAAGCTTTCTTGGCCCCTGTTGCATGCAACAGAGGTCCCGGGTAAGCAAGGCTATTAGCCCCGTGCACGGAAAAAGCGTGAGTGCCCTAAAGCACCCCCACAAAACGTGCACGAGTAGCCACGGGCCCCACAATGCTGCAGGGCCCTTCCGGTTGTTCCCCGAAGGGAACCTTCCCCCTTTGCCTTCGGCTCAGGGGGTGGCATCCTCCAACACCCGAGGGGTTGAAGGATCCTGGGGTCCTCCGAGGAGGACCCCTACTGCGCCCAGTGGTTACCCAAAGGGCCTGGCCATGTGGCAACCGTGTCCACATGGTCTGGGTGGCTCCCCCGAGAGGGAGCCGGGTGGGAACCGAAGTCCCCGTGCCAGCAAGCTGGCCCCGACCTTGCGGCCGGAGTGATAAAAATTCCGCACTCTCCCTAGCCAAAAGGCCGGGGAGCTGCGTTAGTTGGTTTTGCATATGGGCAGTACAGACCAAAGCACCCTACTTCCGCCTGAGATCTGCCACATCTCAGGTTTTTTCGGGTGCACCTGGAGCGCCACTTCCAGGGGCAGTACGCCTAAGCAAAGCCCTCAGCCATTCAGCCTCGACCATGGTATAGATCCATTCCATCAGTCCCTGGGAATTACGACCAGGAAGGACACCCTGCCACAGTGCCATCCTTCCAGGTCCCCCCAAAAATTTCAAGAACAGATTTTTTTTTTTTTTTTTTTTTTTTTTTGCTTTCCTGACCCCTGCTGTAAGACAGCAGGGGCCCTGAATTCTGGGCTTAAGGCCGCATTTTTTTTTTTTTTTTTTTTTAAGCTTTCTTGGCCCCTGTTGCATGCAACAGAGGTCCCGGGTAAGCAAGGCTATTAGCCCCGTGCACGGAAAAAGCGTGAGTGCCCTAAAGCACCCCCACAAAACGTGCACGAGTAGCCACGGGCCCCACAATGCTGCAGGGCCCTTCCGGTTGTTCCCCGAAGGGAACCTTCCCCCTTTGCCTTCGGCTCAGGGGGTGGCATCCTCCAACACCCGAGGGGTTGAAGGATCCTGGGGTCCTCCGAGGAGGACCCCTACTGCGCCCAGTGGTTACCCAAAGGGCCTGGCCATGTGGCAACCGTGTCCACATGGTCTGGGTGGCTCCCCCGAGAGGGAGCCGGGTGGGAACCGAAGTCCCCGTGCCAGCAAGCTGGCCCCGACCTTGCGGCCGGAGTGATAAAAAATTCCGCACTCTCCCTAGCCAAAAGGCCGGGGAGCTGCGTTAGTTGGCGATGCATATGGGCAGTACAGACCAAAGCACCCTACTTCCGCCTGAGATCTGCCACATCTCAGGTTTTTTCAGGTGCACCTGGAGCGCCACTTCCAGGGGCAGTACGCCTAAGCAAAGCCCTCAGCCATTCAGCCTCGACCATGGTATAGATCCATTCCACCAGCCTCTGGGAATTATGACTAGGCGGGACACACTGCCACTGTGCCATCCCTCCAGGTCCCCCAAAGGTCCCCTCTAGCAGAACAAAAACTACACTTGATCTTAGCCAAAAGGCCGAGAAGCGATAACCCATTTATTGTCCGCAGCTGCACCCGCCGTGACAGCACCCTCCATGGGATTTAAGGCGAACTACCTTCTAAATGCAGCAGTGGCGACACAGCCGCCGGCTAACTAACCCCGGGGCTACTGGCTGCCCCCTTCCCACTGCTCCCGCGAGCCTGCAGGGCCACTGGGATGGGCGCACCCTGTGCTGGACGCAGACGAAAGAGCCAGGCCTAGCTGCCGCCTGATTACATTTGCATGGTCCCGCCCACCGCTGGAACAGCCAGCACCCCTCCGCTGCCGTGCCTCCACGCCGCAAACAAAAGTAAAGTAGGCTTCCGGCTCCCTGCATTCCGGCACCATGCTAGGAGAGAGTGTGGAGGGCAGAGAAAGTCAAGTCTCTAGCCTGGCAGGCTTGCTCTGGCTGCATACGTACGCTGTTTGACAACACAGTATGTCGTCGTCTTCCTCCTCCTTCCTATTAATCGCTCTGTCTGTAGATTTTTTTCCTCTTTTTTTTCTGTTCTCTGTTCTGTTTCTTATAGCCTAGAGAATACAGACTCAATAATTGACACAAATGCACAAAGAAGGCAGACACAACTTAAAACAATGTTTTATTGTCAGTGGGGAGAGGATTTCAACTCTATCCTGCAGCCAGTAGTGGTAGCACAGACATAAAACGCACAGCAGTGCGGGGGGGACGGCACTTGCTGGTAAATTCAGCAGCAAAACTACACTTTGCAGAAGGTCACTTCCCTCCACTTTGTTAGTCAGCTGGGTATTTGAGTAGTTTTGATCTGTTTTTTGACACCAGTAAGGCCTGGTGCACACCAAAAACCGCTAGCAGATCCGCAAAATGCTAGCAGATTTAGAAACGCTTTTTCTTCTTTTTCTGCAGCGTTTCAGCTAGCGTTTTGCGGTTTTGTGTAGCGGTTTTGGTGTAGTAGATTTCATGTATTGTTACAGTAAAGCTGTTACTGAACAGCTACTGTAACAAAAAATGCCTGGCAAACCGCTCTGAAGTGCCGTTTTTCAGAGCGGTTTGCGGTTTTCCTATGCTTAACATTGAGGCAGAAACGCCTCCGCAATCCAAAATCTGCAGCAGCCCGGGAGTATGCGTTTCTGCAAAACGCCTCCCGCTCTGGTGTGCACCAGCCCATTGAAATACATTACCCAAGCAGACCCGCAGCCGAAACGCTCTGGTGTGCACTAGGCCTTAGAGAGAGTAGTGCACCGGTCCTGGAGGTACTGCAATACCAGGTCGATGCGCGGAGTGGACAGAGCAAGCTCTTCTTCCATCTCCCTGTTCCAAAAATCCATTTAATATATGGTCCCCAGATAGGGGACGTATCAGATATTAAACTGATAAGAACAGATTTTTTTTTTTTTTTTATTATCTCAGATCAGTCACAATCTTGTCACCCTGAGACATAAATGCCCCCATAAACGAGAGATCGGCCTAATCATCACGTGATAAAATCTTTTATTCTCTTTTTAAGTAAAATACATAATTACAAGCAAACATAAACAATGTATAACATCATATTCCTACTTATTCCACAACTTTACTTGCTTATCAACAAAATAATAAACCATCTGCATAGTCACGTCGTCCTTATAGTACTCCACTTCAGCAGAACACTGATACAATTGTACCCTCCTCACCAACCACAAAGGCAAACTAAACTTTACAGCATTCATAGAAAGATCCTCTTTCAAAAAATCCTCCCACCAAAATGCAGCATCTTGCATTTCAAACACCGAAAGATTAGAGAACAACACATCTGCCTCCTTTCTCACTCTGTCAATCTCCGCCGCCCATGTTCTCTCCAACTCTCTACATTCCTTCACAATTGGACCATAGTACTGCCACTCACGCTTCACGTTAGGAACACAATGATCCATAGACACACTTTGTTTAGCAGGCTCTCTCTCAGGCACAGCAACACACCTCTTTGGCTGCACATCAGGACTGTCCGGCTGTACAGCCTCCTGCAGCTGGACTTCCATCTCCTGCACAGCCTCCTGCATACTAGTTTGAGGACAGAGGCACCTCTGGAGCACTCCCTTCCCCTAGCTTCATCTTCTTACTACCACTTTCTGACTGTTTCTTCTTCTCCTTCCCTCTCTGACTCTTCACCTTCTCCCACCCTTCCTCTGTCTGCTTCTTCTCCTCCTCCTCTTTCTCCATCCGAGACCCCCAATCTATAGGCTCTCCTTTCTCCTGCACTCCCTGTGACTGTGCACCCTTCTGCCTCTCCTTTCCTTTCCTCACCTGCTGACTCTCTGTCACTCCAATGGATCCACTGCGCCCAGCATGCCTTCCCTTCTACTTCCCGGACTCTGACCCGCTACTCTCCTTTCTTCTTTTGCCTAACTCCTCCCTCCTCACGCCCACTACCTGCCCCTTCTCCTCCCTCCTTCTCCCCTGCTCCAGGGTAACCTCCTGCCTCTCACTGGCACTCGCAGACTTCACATCCTTCTGCCGCTCAGCAGTACTGGAACCCACAGTACTGGAACCCTCTGATGTCACCACACTCCTCCGATCAGCCACGTCACAGGGAACACTGCGCTCAGCATCCGCCCCCTGCACCCGGGACTCCTTCTCCTCTACCCGCAACGCAGCCTCCACACATGAAGCGTTCCCCACCGGCTCCTCCTCCTGCACGTGGTCACCCTCCGGCAAGGCTCCGCTTCCACTCTCAGCAAACAGATCCTCCTGGCTACAAGGTAACACCGCGTTACTCACACCAGTCACTCCCGCAGCCTCACCAGTCACTCCCGCAGCCTCACCAATCACCTTCTCCATCACAGCAGCAGCCACCCCCGCAATCACAGTAGCAGCCACCTCCTCACCACGCCCATCACTCTGACCACTCCCCCTGCAGCCATCCGCCTCACTCGCTACATTCTCCCCATCAGCAATCAGCTCCTCACCTTCCACTCTGTCACCCAGATCCACATCCAACACAGCAGCGTCATCCAACAGCTCCTTCAATTCACCCAACACAGCAGCTACAGTATCGGGAGACGCCGACTCCGAGACCACTTTCGTGACGTCAGCCGCCCATCGCCCAGCAGACTCCGCCTCCTCTTCCCTCTGATCCTCAGCCTGAGGTCTCGGACGGGTAAGATTCTCCCCCCATCCGGCAAACATGCCCCCCTGCTTCACAGCTCCAGCGTAGGAGAACATCTTCCTCCCCCGCAGCTTACTACAGTCCTTGGCCAGATGCTCTGCAGACCCGCAGATGTCACAGCACTGGGGAGCAAAGCACTCGGATGCCGTGTGGCCCCTCCCCTTACACACCCTGCAGGTAGATTTGTTAGGGCAATCAGCTTTAACGTGCCCATATTCGTAACAGTACCTACAGTACTTCGGCTGCCCCTCATAAAACACGGTACATTTCTCCCCAGCCACAGTAAAGGAAGCTGGGGGATGCACCGTGCCACCATACCCCTGCTCATCAGGTAACAGTTTCACATGGAACTTGAGCTTGCTCCTAAAGTACCCATACGGGCTGTACAGCTTTTTAGCAGCACCAATCTCGGCACAGTACCTTTTAAGATAGGCTCTGATCACATGCTCCTCCATGTAAGGGTTGTACACATGTACCGTCAGGTCTTTGTATCCAGCATCAAACAATAATTTAATCTTTCATTTGTATGCTCATTTCTCTCTTCTCTCCATACTTCAAAAATACAACAATCACTTATCTACATTCACTTTAAAACCCACCACCATATTAAAATATTCTGCTTTAAAAAACGCTCTTATTTACACATAAAACCATAACATCATCCATATATGCTAATGTTTGGATACTCTTCCCACCTCAATCCCGGTACTTCATATCCTTTTACCACCTTATCTCTCCTAAGAGCTATCAGTAATGGTTCATTTGCACAAACAAATAGTAATGGGGACATAGGGGAACCTTGTGGTATTCCCGATTTAACCAGTATTTTTTGTTTTAAAGGGACACCGAGCAGTGCAGAAACTATGGAAAGATGCATATCATTTTAAAGCTCTCTTTCTCCTCTTTCCAATGATATATAAACCGCCGCCCTACGCCTTTTAGTTTTCGCTATTTTCGCGATTGAAATTGCCGCGACCGATCACGAAAATAGAGAAAATAGAGAAAACTAAAAGGCGAAGGTTTAGGTGTCGCCAGAAAGAGGAGAAAGAGAGCTTTAAAATGATATCCATCTTTCCATAGTTACATTGTATTACACAGGGCGACTTTTTCTGCTGAATGGAGCTGCTGACTGAGAAAAAGTCGCCCTGTGTAATACAATGTAACTATGGAAAGATGGATATCATTTTAAAGCTCTCTTTCTCCTCTTTCGGACGACCCCTAAATCGGCACCCTACGCCTTTTAGTTTTCTCTATTTGCGCGATCGAAATCGCGGCCGCGGCAAATTCAATCGCGAAAATAGCGAAAACTAAAAGGCGTAGGGCGGCGGTTTATATATCATTGGAAAGAGGAGAAAGAGAGCTTTAAAATTATATGCATCTTTCCATAGTTTCTGCACTGCTCGGAGTCACTTTAAAGAGACACTGAAACGAAAAAAAAATATGATATAGTGAATTGGTTGTGTACTATGAATAATTACTAGAAGATTAGCAGCAAAGAAAATATTCTCATATTTTTATTTTCAGGTATATAGTGTTTTTTCTAACATTGCATCATTCTATAATATGTGCAGATTACACAACACTCAGCATTCAAAATGAGTCTTTCAGAGCAGTCTGTGAAGTAATGACCTCTCCTCTAGCAGAGAAAAAGTAAATAGTTCAGGAACAGTTGAGATAATAAAAGTCAGAAAACAGCCCTCTCCACGACTTTGAAAGTCGTAGAGCTTGATGGCTTTTTTGCATAGAGATAACAACTGGAGTTTCTTAACTCTTCCTGTACTGGAAACAATTAGACTGATGTATCTGATCTTAATGTTTTATTTCTTAGCTGTACTACACATACAAATCATAATATCATAATTTTTTTTTTCGCTTCAGTGTCTCTTTAAAGCCATTTACCAACAGAATACTAAAATGCTATTATATAACATTTTTAACCAAAGTCAAAACTCACCACAGATATTGCTTGATGCCGATTAATTGTATTTTAAAGTACATCTCTTATTTGGATTAACTTTTCTCAAATTGTTATTCCTGGTTTTGATGCTTGCGCAACCTCTATACTTTTATGTGCAATACCTTTCATTCTACTGGCAAATAATTTAGCTAAATGTTATAATAATTATTTAACAGTGGAATAGGCCTATAATTTTCTACTTTCTCCTCCTCCCCACTTTCTTATAAATTAACGGTACACGTCCCTGCTTTTGTTTCTAGTAATTCCCTTTTTTAATATCTAAAATCACCTCCATGAAATAATCCTTAACAATATTCCTAAATGTGGAAAATTCTATAGATAATCCATCACTACCCAGAGTATGGGGGCCCATCCACTCTTGAGCGTTTTGCCGGCTTTTGAAAGCGCTAGTGTAATTAAACCCTATGGGCCTGTTCTTACTTGGGCAATTTGCGCTAATTGCCGCAAATCGCCCAAAATTGCAAAACGCAAACGCGTTGCCTGCACCATTTTCAGGCGAGTTCCCGGCGATCGCGTTTCAGTGCTATAGAAGCGCTAAATGCAATCACGGCGAAATCACAGCACTGTCCATTGATTTTTCCATGTGAAATCACGGAAAAATCACTTCCGCAAAATGCCGGCGGTAATCGCACTTACAAGTGTGAATCGCCCTCATTGTTTTTAAAAGTCTTTATCGTATCTTCAATCTCTCTTACCACAATTTATCTGTCTAGTACCTCATTATCCTCTCTATCAAGCTTACTTTCTACTTTCTCTAAATACGAACATATACAATTTTCATCAGTCTTCTTTTCCTGAAACTAATCATCATAGTATTCATATATGTTCCTTAAATAACATCCATATTCTTTTCTCCTTTAATCTCAACAATATTTTTTTTTATTTGCTTTACATTTCTTAAATATACTGATAGCATGTTCCACCTTCTTCTACTTCCTTCACTCTCCAATTAAATATAATTTATTTTCCTCTTCTAGTCTACTTCCTAATCTCCTCCTACACCTTACTTAGTTCTTCTTCAATATTATGCCAATACTTCCTGGCCTTAAGTAACCATTGGAGTCTCTTATTTAAGAAATTATACTCTCTTTTATCTTATTCTTTTTTCTGCTTACCTGTCTTATAAAAAAAAAAATATTTATTTCCACTGTACACAGAATTATTAATTTCCACATTACACCACTCACTTATATTTTTAAATATATATATATATATATATATATATATATATATATATATATATATATATATATATATATACATACATATATATATATATATATATATATATATATATTCACTCTCCATTTCTCGTACTTTATTTTCAACTCCAAAAATACTTCCCACTCCTCCAACAAACTCATATTTAATTTTCAATACCCTTTTTCCATTTTCTCCTCTCTGTTACAATGTTACATATTATTTTATAATCTGAATAAAAAAAATTTTCCACCATTATCTTTTTTTTTGACACAAAGCCAAAGTCAATTCTGCTCTTGACTCCTACATTCCCCCATGAGAAGCCCTCTGTTCCACCATTCTTTTCCCTCCAAACATCAACTAAATAAAAATTCTCCATTCATTCCTTCAAAATCTTGAATGACCTATCCAAGCTTTTCCCAATTCTTTCCTCCAAAACAGAACTAAAGGACAACTAAAGTGAGAGGGATTTGTAGGGTGCCATTTTTATTTCCTTTTAAGCAATACCAGTTGCCTGGCAGCCCTGCTGACCCTCTACCTCTAATACTTTTAGCCATAGCCCCTGAACAAGTATGCAGCAGATCAGATGTTTCTGACATTATTATCAGATCTGACAAGATTAGCTGCATGCTTGTCTATGGTGTTATTCAGACACTGCTGCTGCCAAATAGATCAGCAGGAGGGCAGGCAACTGGTATTGTTTAAAATGAAATAAATATGGCTGCCTCCATATTCCGCTTACTTCAGTTGCCCTTAAAGTTCCCTCAACATAATTTTTTCTCAGAACCACTCATTTCTTTTTTTTTTTCTATTTTCAAATAACTTCACCCTCCTCTTTTTCTCAACATAACCATAAATATTAATCTGAAATTAATATCTTTAATTTGACCTACCAGCAGCAATACTCTGTCAGGGTCAATTTCTATACTCTCTCAGGATAAAAACATATTTTAACTAAAAAAACCCCAGTCCTGCATTTTTGGTTTCATTTTCCCCATATCAACAGGTCAAACTAAAACCCTCACAATCTGTGTACACTTCATTATAACGTAAAAAGCACTCTTGCATTAAAAAAATAAATAAAATATCAAAACCTTCTTTCAAAATAATTTACAACATTTTTTGTGTCCATCTTTAGCCCTCTTGCATTGAGGGAACCCACTCTCAGACTCATCCTCATCCTGGATACTCCTTACTCCCTAATTCAGACAACAATTTTCCAGCAGTATTTGGTAGGCATGCACTTCTCTCACTCAACTCCGTCAGTTAACCTCACAATCGCAGTTTGTGGGGAGTCAACCAAATTCCTGAATATCTCTGGAGTCGCTGGAGATCTTTCCACATCAATGTACAAAATCCTTGGTCTTTTAGGGCCCATTTAATCAATGTCAGCCCCACTTTCCACCTTCCCCAACCTTGCTTTTTATATGCCATTCTCGCTTCCTCATTCTCCTCCTCCACTCCCTTTTATTTTTTTCATTACCTCCATCCTCCATGTCCAGTAGGACTTCAGTATTCACAGGTGCACTATCCCTCAACACCTCCACGTTTCCTCCCCACCACCTCCATCTTTACCTCCTTTCTTGCTTTTTTTCCACTTCCTCACTATCAGTGGGCTACTTCTCTTTCTCTATCCCCCCCTCCAATTAGCTCCTTCTTCCTTTTAGCCATATCCATTTGCTTCTTATCCTCCACTGTCTGCCGCTCTCGATCCCCTTTCTGCTCTTCCCCTCTATCACTGTCTTTCCTTAGGTCTCTCAGTTCTTCCCTCTACTCCTCACTACCCATTTCCTCACTTGCTACCTCCTGTGTATCCACAAAGGTAGATTCCCTCTCAGCATCTCTATTTTGACTTCTTTTACCACCTCTGCAAAATTCTGCATTGTCACCTCCCTGTTTTCCAAAGATGAGCATCCTTTTTATAAATGATCAGTTTTGTGGCACTTTGTACACTGCTTTGGTTTTTTACATGCCTCCATCCGGTGTCCCAAACCTCCACAATTCCGACACTGCACCACGTCCTGAGACTCTCATTCTGATGTGTGGTGCCCAAACACTCCACATTTCCAACAGAACTTGGTTATCCCGGAATATCTCAGGAAGCCCTTGTTCTTTCCGATATAGAAGGTTTGCTTGGGGTGAAAATATCTATTCCTGTGAGATAACATCAGACTGCAGATTTACTTTGTGTTATTTTGCCTGCCCAAATACCTGCATACCGAGTCACTTCATTTCTATATGCCACCTCTTCAAAATTTTGCTTCAGTTGTGCTTCCACTTCTCTCCCAGTCACATATGGATTATACATCAAAACGGACACAAATGTCAAATTCAGACATTTACAATTTATCTATTTTTTTTTTTTTATACTTTCATACATTAACTCATAAAACACAACTTCAACTACACTTTGGTTTCTGAACTTTGCCAAACAAAAAAATTTCCTTTTTCTCCCAACCCCACTAAACATTAACAAATCTTCAAATACCACCTTCAACAGACCCATATGGCTATCACTTCTTGCCACTCAAACACTAGCCACATGTTTTAGGCGCACCTCTGGGGCCACCGAAGATGTAGAACCTTCATCCATTTTCCACACACAGGCCTCCTTTCCTCAAAGAAGGCTCCCATAAAGACCTCAAATCCTAACACACCTTGACGCGTATAGGAATTTTATTTTTTTTTGCTCTTCAGACTTGACTAGCCAGAACTGGATCATGGAGGCAATCATGACTTGAGCTAGGTACAAGGATCATCACAAGAGCCGGCATTTTTATTTTTTTTTTTAGATTTTTGTCTCTTTTATTGCAGATCAAAAAGGATTAACTGGAAGTTGGAACAGAAAAACATCATGGCACACATCAGGTTATGGCTAGTGCAGCTTGCCAGTCATCAGGGTACCATCTTCGTGCAAAGATTCAAATAAAGTGACCTCTGAAGTCCAGATTCACAAGTAACAATCTGCCAGGAACGATAGTGTGAGAGGTAAGTATATGGGCTGCAGAACTTTTGATGAAGAGGCCTACACCCTCGTTGCAGTTCGATCCTGCAGTAGTCCAGGCAGATGCACCATAAGGCCATTCACTAGCTTTTGGTGTGGACATCAACATACAATCTTGCAAGGATATCACATCACAATTAGACACAGTAGCAAGGTCATGCAGAACAGCAGTCCTCCTGTATATGGAACCTATACCCCAAATGTTCAGTGAAAGGAACAATAAACTCATAATGACAAGGAAGAGGGACACTCTACTGCAGAGATCCATGGCTAGAGGTTACGGGGTCAATACAAGCAAATCCTATTGCTTGCTTAAATGACTCAACATCAGTTAGTACCGCTGGTCCCAGAGAGGAAGAGGTGGCCTCTGAAACATCTTCCATTTCATCTAGGGTGGCATCGATTTTCATTTTCTTTGAGTCGGGCATACTGTCTGAGGGGTCCTCCCGACATACTTTCTGTGCGGCAGTAGGAGGGCGGTCATCACTGGAAGCTTCCCTACTCTCAGTCACTAGCCTGAGGATTGTCTATTTCGTCATCAGCCAGCAGGCTGATGGAAGCATCAATTATGTCTTGTGCATGTACATTATGCAGCTGGGAGAAGGAAAATGTGGTCCCTGCCACTTTATTTAATATAGCCTGGGCGGTACTTTGCTGGGGATCTGCACACACTTCTGCACCTTTTGACTTTTTCGTGTACTGGTGCCTTTAGGCCCGGTTCACATTAGCGGTGGCTATCCGGAATAGCCGTGCCGGAGCCGCACCGCATGCTGGCCGGACGAAACGGACGCACGGCATAGCAATGTTAAGTCTATGCCAGGGTTCACATGTGTCCGTTTCGTCCGGACCGGAGCCGGACCGGATCCGGACTCCGGTGTCCGTTCCAACATGCGCTATTTTTTGGTCCGGCTCCTCCGGCAGCCGTATCCGGGGCGGAGCCGGACTGCACCATCCGGCCAATGGAAACCAATGAGAACCGGAGAGCGCACAACACACTGGCAAAAAATCCGGATGTTCTACCCCACTTCCTATGCGGATTTTTGCGGCGATATTGGCTGGGGACACATGGGCAAGCATTTTGGAGTGGAGCAGCACAGCTGGATCCGGATCCGGAGATGTTGGCAGCATGTCGGAGGTGGAGGTGAGTGCTAAACAGCAGAGGGCCTGATTCCACAGGTCCCCCTTCTGCTGACCTCCCAGACCCCAAAATTTTTTTTTTTTTTTTTTTTTTTTATACAGGTACTCTTTAAGAATCCGGATCCGGACCGCAACCGTGTTCATACCGCACGGAAACCGTATGCAACCGGACCGGATCCGGACAGGAACCGTACGGTTCAGGTCCGATCCGGCTCCAGTGCGGTCCGGACATCCGGTGCGGTTTTTGCAAAACCGCAAGTGTGAACCGGCCCTTAGCTGTAAGCTCTGTCCCCTGGCCACGGGAATCACAGACCTCTGTCTCGCTCTGGGATGCGGCTGATGCTGTGGGAATATCGGTCCCAGTGGTTCAGCGCTGGAGGAGGCAGAGGGTAAGCTCCTCCCCTCCCCAGCAGAGGACACAGCCAGGCGCTTGTCGCGCTTCTTCTTTTGCCACTGGGACAGCTCAAGGCCGTCTGTGTCCTCAGCAGTACCAGAGGTTTGGGGAACAGCTGATTGCTCCTCTTGCAGGCCACCCACGGAGTCTTTAACTGCACCAGTGGGCACAGAGGATACATTACTAGCAGCAGGCTAATCGGGCAGTGATACTTCGGGGGCAGATACTGGCATATCAGAGGCAGGGGTGGGGGACACCAGCAACCTTATCCTGAGGGGACTATAAGCTCAGGGAGGCAGAGACTGACTGGGAAACACTGAGGGGTCACAGATTGAACAATATCGGCCACATGAGGTTTAAAGTGACCCAGAGATCAAGAATACTTACCCGGAGCTTCCTCCAGCCCAATAAGCACGGATGCGTCCCTCGCCGTCATCACGCAAGCCTCCCGCGGACCACCCGGAATCCTCCTTGTAGCCGCAACTAAACCATGGTAGACTGCTCAGCCGGGCTCAGTCTGACTGAGTGACATCAGCTGGAGCCTCCTGCACTTGCAGGAAGATGGCGAGGGACACATCCATGCTTCTGGGGTTGGAGGAAGCCCCAGTTAAGTAAAAAAAACAGTCTTTTTATTCATCTCTGGGTCACTTCAAGCAAAGAGGGCGGAGTATCAGGCACAATATAATCCTATTCATCCTCACTATCTGGCAGACCATCATTATCCTCATCAAACAGAGGCATTTTCAATATGTCAGACATTGAACCCCCCAGACCGAACACGGTAAATCCAGCGCTGGACACTTGGGCGCAGCCGGCGCCACCATAGGCCGTAATAGGAACTACGGCTATCGCAGGCACAGGGAGTAACTTCAGCGCCGTCAGAAGACGGATCTGAAGTTGCTTTTAAAACAATAATTCGGCTTCCAGCAATTGCTGGAAGCCGAATTATTTCATTCCCCCACTATCCATGTTGGCCTGGAGGGGGAATAGTAATTAACACGGCCCGGACTTGTGCGGCAGCAGGATCAGCCATATACTGGCTGTGTCCTGCGCCCAAGTCTCCGGCGCCGTTCTCTCTCGTACGCCCCCAGACCCCCTAGCAACCTGACTATACAGACATTTTCCTTCCAACTTGGGGCAACTTCTGGCTAAGTGGTCATGAGCCCCGCAGAGGTCACAGCAGTGCTGGGCACAGTCTGTAGCGCTGAGTCTTTTTAAATGGCCATACAAAAAAACAGTTCCGACAGTACAGCAGATGGCCAGGGAAGGAGAGGGTACAGCGGTCTTCTGCGAGTGTGAAGACACCAAGGGGTTGCAGTAGACCGTTGTACCCGCTGGGATCCTTATGAAATTTAACTTTGTTTTATTTTACTGCGCCACATACCGCACACATTCAGCAGTTTCTGCGGAGCACCAGTTACATCACAGTATTTCTGCAAAAATATACTCACCATCTCCGGCTCTACATACGGGTGGTACAGATGAATTGTCACAAATCAGGATCTGACATCAAACCAAAGGTCAAATGATAGTTTAGCCAGCAGATGATCACCCAATTCCTCCTTCCATTGAACATTCTCGTAAACAGCCAGGCAATTGTCCTCGGTATAAAAGATCAGGTCACAAGTACCAGTATCAGGGAACTCCTGCACAGCATAGAGATCAGTTACATATATGTCAAGATTCGTCTGCACAACATCGACCCAGACATGTCTGAGTCTGTGGAAAAAAGGCCTTGTTGGCCTTGCTTATACCAGCAGCGCCCCTGAAAGGGCTGTATAGTCTCCTCTTCTTTCAAGACACTGACATTTAATTTCCAGACACCAGTCCCAACTCAGATAGGTGAGTCGACACTGAGTGTGGCTTTGATAGCCTGATGATCAGAGGAGGATACATCTTGGTGAGTATAAGTACTGACACCCAGATGTTTACAAAATAAGGATATAATCAATATGGTATTTTACTGTATCTTTGTCAGAGAAGAAGGAGAATGCCTGAGAACTGCCTTTCACCTTTAAACAGACATCTTGTAGTATAAAGTCAGCACTAGCCCAGCATTCAAGCAGATTTTAGCTATCTTAATGGTACTGGGGAACAGCAAAAGATTGTCAGCTCTCCTAGTCAGGCTGCAACTGAAATGAAACCAACAGAGATGTGCAGCATCCCCTAGAGACTTAAACACCTTGAATACAAATCAGGTGCAAACTATGCACTAAACCCTAAATTAGATATATTGAATGCAAACTGATGCATTTTTGTACAACAGGTGGAAATGGCAGTGCTTCCACATTTGCACACAAATTGACCAGCTGCATATGTGCAGAACCCAAACACGGGAAGATTACACAACTTGCATTCAAAACAGATGCAGCGAATGGAGGCTAGCTTCCAAAAACAGTTTGTGTGCAGCACTGTTGGTTTCATTTAAGTTCAATCAAATTTTTGCTGATCTCTAGAAAATGTGTAGACCATTATATGGCTACTAGCTGCCCCAGGTTTACACTTGTTTTTAATTGTTAGTTAGAGGTTAGGTCTCTTCCATGAGGATGACTTGAAGAACAATAAGGATACGATGAGCGCCTACATACAGGGTGGACATTTGAAGACAGTCATGAGCACAAAAAAAATGCATCAGATCCTGTATTTACACCTATCCAAAGTTAGGTGGAGCTGCTTTATACGATTTCTATGCAGGTAGAACAGCTTTTAATAGGGTAATCCACAATCCAGCCTATTATACCATTGTTCTATTAAAGGGAATGTCCAAGTAAAATAAAAAAATGAGTTTCACTTACCTGGGGCTTCTACCAGCCCCATGCAGCCATCCTGTGCCCTCGTAGTCACTCACTGCTGCTCCAGTCCCTCGCTGGCAGCTTGCCGACCTCGGAGGTCGGCGGGACGCATTGCGTACATTTTTACGCATTCCCGCTAGTGCAGGAACATTAACACATACATTTTTACGCGTTAGTGGTTCAATGCGTAAAAATTTAAACCACTCCATAACTATCTCCTGTCTGGCCACAAACAGTGAATAAACGTTTTGGTACTACAGAGTAATCCTTCATCTGTAATTATGCTGAGTATACACAGATTAGGAACCATTGTTACTGAACAACCCAGTCAGTTGTGTAAAAAGTTTATAACTTGAAGCCAGTAGGTCTTTATTAGAGGACATCGCCAGACCAGGTAGAGAAAGGAAGGGGATTGCATTCAACATTAGGGGCAAGTGTCTGTGACACCTGGCTTGTATTTGGCAACACGGGACAAAGTCAAGTACACTTGTTGGGGTATGGATAGTTGCATGGCTCTATCTCTCTTAAATACCGAGAGTTTTTAAATCTATTTTTGTTTTACAATTTCATATTTTCTTGTTTCTCCCTGGGTTTATATAAGTCAGTATGGCCTCACCCATCAATAGTGAAAAACATAAAAATAAAGGTCAGTACATTACACATTGTGCTCAAGGTCATCAATCATTGTTTCTTGAAAAAGGTGTACTTTCTAGGTTGAAATACCTCATGCATCTCAGCCTATTCTCCTTTGCCTCTTTGCTAACATTTCCTGGCACAGTAGGGTTCAATCCAGGTAATTGTGGGTACACAGAAACATTGTCAATAACTCAATAACTGGAACATGATTAGCATCCTCTCTCCTACCGAATCCCCCCCCGAATTATTTCGCCGTTGAAAATTATGATGCATGCAGCATGTCAGTACAAAGGTTACTGCTTATTCTGGTGCAACCAAAATAGTAGAAAACATGATTCTGAATCTTTGTGACATTATTCCAACGGCATTCTCCATGACTCTTCTACCCCCTATTTATTCTATAATGATAAATCCTTTCATCATGCTCCAAATGACTCTGGGGAAAAGGTTTCAACATATTTTTCCCAAGGGGGGAAGCGTCATCAACCAAAAAAAATAAATTCAAACCCACACATTTTCGTCATTGGTTGGTAAATCTAAATAATTTTTCAATTTCTGACAAAAAGAAAATTTTTGGAACACTCCCCCATCCGAAACCCTCCCATTGATTCCAACATTTACCATCAAAAACCCATACTTGGCGTTGACGAGCGCAAGCAACACAATGCTATTAAAACCTTTATAGTTAAAATAAAAAGAACCACTATTTGCAGGTGGTGCAATCCGCACAAGTTTCCCGTCTAGGGCTCCTCCACAATTTGGTATGTGCCAGAGTGACTCAAATTTACGTGCAACTGCAAGCCACTCATTCTTGTTCATTCGGGAACTACAAAAAAATAAAAAAAGGCCTTTAAAGAACACAATAATGATCACATTAAAAATAAATAGATATTAGATCTAAAATCATTCCATTTATTACACACTAATTAATTTAAATACCCCAAAAAATTACACTACCAATACAAGTCTATACAACGTTCATGCTACCACATTAACTATAAATTAATTATACAGGGATAGTGTCGTAGCTACAAACCTCGGAGACACCAATGCTGAATTTGGATTCGGTCCACCACCACTCCCTACAATAAATAGCCAGAAGTAGGTGTCTCCAATATAGGTAGTCAGGAATAGGTGCCTCAGTATAGATAACTACAAAAAAGTCTTAATAAAAATGGCCAGGAATACATGCCTCAGTGTAGATAGTCAGTATTAGATGCCTCATTACCAATAACCAGGAATATGTCCCTAACTATAGTTAGCCAGCAAGACGGAGGAGGAATGCAGCAGCACACACACAAAAAAATGGTTCAAGAAATAATCAAACACCCAATTTGTTACGATCCAATCACTGCATCTACAATCTTCTTCCTGTTATTGGGTTCCATATCACACAAAGTGCACCCCTTATGAGCCACTAGGGGCCAGTTTTACTGTGAGCTGGAATACAGAACAAGGGAGAAAAAATGTATGTGCAGCCTGTATATCATGAAAAAATGAGTATTTCATAACCCATTCTGCAACAGCACATGACTTAGGACAAGCTGACCCCTAGGGAGCCCTGGGCACAGTCATATAGGTGACTGCTGCGACCATGGCCCATACACCCCTGCACAGCGGGACATATTTTATATAAAACAGTGAATGGAGAAGAGAGAGATTACCCCTTGCTATCTTAACTTTTATACTATTATATTACTATTATTTTATACTATTATAATTCATTAATAACACCATTCACTATTTATTTACCAAACTAGCTTGTTTTAGCGTTGCTATAACATGCAAAACTTTTATCTCTAATTAAAATTACAGTGTGCATTTTTATCCATTTCAGCCCACGGGTAATTTCCACCTCCAATTCATTCGCTAATAACTTTATCACTAATTATCACAATGAATTGTGATAATCTATATCTTGTTTTTCTGCCCCCAATTAGGATTTCTTTGGGTGGTATATTTTGCTAAGAATTATTTTTTAAATGCATTTTAACAGGAATATTAGGAAAAATGCTTTATTTCTCAGTTTTCTGCCATTATAGCTTTAAAATAATACATGCTACCATAATTAAAACCTATGCATTGTATTTGCCCATTTGTCCCGGTTATTACACCATTTAAATTTTGTCCCTATCATAATGTATGGCACCAATATTTTATGTCGAAATAAAGGATCATTTTTCAGTTTTGTGTCCATCACTATTTACAAGCTTATAATTAAAAAAAAAAAAATATTAGTAATATTCACATGCATCTCAAAAAAGTTCAGACCCTTAGGAAATGATTATGTTTTTTGTTTTGGTGTGGGAGATAAACGGTTAATTTTAAATGTAATAATATATATTTATTTTATAAAAAATGTATGTGAATGTAGTTTTACTATTTGGCCACAAGATGGCCACAGTCAAAAAGGTTTTCTTTTTTAGTCCTGGAAGCGAACGCTCTCGCTTCCAGGAAGCATAAGGAGATAAGGAGGATGGGAAACTTTTTTTGCTCAGAAAGACTGCAGCCTCTGATAAGCCGTCAGGTTTTTCTGCCAGGTACTTAGATCAATGAATGGAACTAAGTTCCCTTTCATTGATCTTTGGGCTAACGGGGGGCGGCAAGGGCACATGCACAATAGCACAGCAGCAGCCGCCTGGACGGGACAATCACGTCCAGGCGGCAGGTATGGTTAAATCATGAACACACTAGGCAGTATCACATATACGCTTTCCATAGCACATAATGGAAAACACAAATACAAATCTGCCTAGTATATTCCCATCATAAATCATTCAAGGCCAATCAGTTTTTGTAAAATTCTTAACATTTGATTATTATGCAAAAAACCATGTAATCAACAAAGGATAGCTGAATCCATGAAAAATGCACAGTGTGTCTAGTACTGATTCTGATAAAATTAACCTCTGCCTACACAAAACCTAGACAGGGTACGCTGGAGAGAACAGTTCACATAATCACCACAACAGCAGCAGGCACTTGATCAAATCAACAATACTACAACTACAGTAAATTACAAACACAAAAAATATAAAATGTAATTCTTGGTTGAAAAATATTAAGTGTTATAATACACATACCTAACACTAAGGGCTACATAGGCCATAGCCCAAGGCACCACAGGAGCAAGGGCACCAAAGCTGCTGGCAAAACTGGTGCAGTATTTGCTAGCTTGAAAATGCTGCAATGCAGGTACATCAGATGAGTGCCTGACCGTGGTACTCTGCTGCTAGCCGCTTCTGCAGCAGCTACCTTGCTCTCTGTGCACCTTTGCATTATGGTCGGGGGCTATGTATTTGGACAGCATTGAAGATGGAAAGGAAGAAGAATATTCTGCACTGGAAGCTACCTATACTGAAAGGGGTGGGTGGGTGGGAATGAGTGATTAAGGGAGTCATCTGGCTACCTATACTGGAGGAAAGAAGGGGAGGGGTCATTTCGCAAGCTATACTAAAGGGAAGTGGCTGGTGACAGTGGCCTGTAAAGAGTACAAATCCGGACCTGGGCCTGTTTCCACCACACGCGGATTCAGAATGAAAAAAAAACCTGACTCAAATGAAATGAGGAATCAGTTTTCTATACCCTTAATCCACTTGTAGTGGAAACAGGCCCATATTGAAAACAAGACCAAAAAAATTCACTTACCTTCATATACTCATCCTGAAGCACAGTTATAAGTACATGGCAGGCCTCTGGAACTATTCTAAAAACTGTGCAGAAATTGCTGTACTAAACTTCAGATCTTCATATGTTCTTCAAGTTGCCAGATACAGCAGTGTTACTGTCAAAAGTTGTTAGTTTCTCTTATGTTTGTATTTTCTTTCTCTACAACAGGTTTTATTAAAGCAAGTAAAAAAAATCAAAATTTGCTTTGCTCATTCTCAAATAATTGAAAAAATCCTCAGGATTATTCTCCACTAACTCCTGCATTAAACAAACATCAGAAAACTCTGCTCTTTTCTGCAGCCATTTCTTTTGGTTAAAGGGAACCAGAGACGCCGGAATCGTAAAAAGAAAAAAAGATTTTATACATACCTGGGGCTTCTTCCAGCCCCATAAGCCTGGATCGCTCCCACGCCGCCATCCTCCACATCCTGGATCGCCGGTAATGGGTCCCATCACTTCCGGCGGACGCGGCCAATTGTCCGTATGAGCAGGGGCTCCCTCCATACCCTTACGTGTGCGGCTGCGCAGTATGCAGCTGCACGCGTACGGGTATGTTGGGAGCCCCTGTGATGAGGACAATTGTCCGCGTGCTGCCGCCGACTGGCCGAAACAACGGGACCCGGTACCGCCGAAAACAGGAACCGGAGGAGGGCGGCGTGGGAGCTATCCGTGCGTATGGGGCTGGAGGAAGCCCCAGGTATGTATAAAATCTTCTTTCTGGGGCCACTGGTTCTCTTTAAGTCTTTTTTGAATAATGTCATCTTCATCATCAACTAGTATAATATAACAATGCCCGCGCAGCCACTCACCGATGATCTGGCCCCGCCTCCGGATCACTTCCGGAATTTCAGACTTTAAAGTCTGAAAAACACTGCGCCTGCATTGCCGTGTCCTCACTCCCGCTGATGTCACCAGGAGTGTACTGCGCAGACCGCTCCTGGTGACATCAGCGGGAACTAGGACACGGCAACGCAGGCGCAGTGGTTTTCAGACTTCAAAGTCTTAAATTTGTGTTGTGCAGGAAGCAACTTGCTGTCAGCTGTTTTCAATGGATGAGAAATTTCATCAAATGGAAACAGCCTATTGGTTTACCAGGTCTTTCAGATCTAATACGTTCTTTGCATACAGAACAACTGTTCCCCAGCACACAAAGTACATACATAGACAAGTAAATACGCAATGCTGCCGCAAAAACAAAAACGTTGCCTTTTTGCCAAATATATTTTGTTAAATGTGTTAAAATTTTAGTATGGAACTTCCTGTGTTAACAAACTAGCTGCTCTATGATGGCAGAGAAGATTCCTGAGCTGACAAAGCTGCAAGATCAAATTACACTTGTGATTAGTCACAGATGAGAAATTAGACAGGCTAAACTCTCTAAATACATACAGGGTGGATGTCTCTATGCTTTGCTTCTGTCAAACTCAGAAGAACAGCCTTTGTGCTCTTAAGTTTATTATGCTGTTGCATATGGTTTTTTTTATATTTCTTTGTTACAAGTGATACAAAACTTGCAATAAATCTGCAGTGTGTCTACTTCCTCCTTTTATTGAAGCAAACATTGGGTTAATATTTTTGTTTACATATTAGCTGCTCTGCTGTGGCAGGGGAGATTCCTGAGCTGACACAGCGGAAAGATCAAATTACAGTGGCAATTAGTCACAGATGAAAGTGGATTAGGCAGGCTAAAATCTCTAAATGCATACAGGGTGCAGTTCTCTATACTCTTCTTCTGTCCTGTGCCAGGGTTCAGGTTCACTTAAATAAAAAAGAAAAATGATGGTCTGAGTCCTTGCCAGCTGTGCAAAAGCCTGATGTAGCTTCAGAACCTCCTCCCTAAAAGCAAGAAGCCTCTGCGGTTCTGCCTCTCCAGTATTCTGCTGCTGCTCATATCCAGCCATCTGCTGGAACTGTGCCTGGAACTGAGCATTCTGCTGCTCAAGCCAACTCTCAAAATTCAGCTTCTGCTGCTCCAGATGCATCTCCCGCTCATGCTGCTGAACATGGCCAACCAGGTCATTCACCGCCTCCTCTTGTGTCAGCTGGACCACCCGCTGGTCTTGGTCTGTAATAACTGCAGCTGTGAAATAGATAGATGTAGAAAACATACATCATTACACTTCACATAAACCTTAAACTATTTCATGAACAGTTAAAGTGTACCTGAGATGGGGTCCCTTAAAAAAAATGTATACATGCCTGGGCCTTCCTCCGGCCTGATTGCTCCCTCATCGTCCTCAGTCACTTTCTACTTCACTCACAACTGGCCTCGAAAAGTCCTCCAGTCGGCGCATGCAGTCTGGCCAGGCACGCTCCCCCATCTCACTCCTGTAGCCGGGAGCGTACTGTGCCTGGGCAGTACTACTGCGCAGGTAGAATGCTCCAGGTGACGGGAGCGCACGAGCAGACCGTGCATGTGTAGTTGGCCAAAAGACTTTCCTTTGCCCACTGCGGAAGAAATCGCCCCAAAAATGGTAATGGCAGAGCTTTGCTGAGTGGATCGGAAACGAACCGCTCATATGTGAACACTCTCATTGGGAATCATTGCGCAAGCGCTTTTAGGGCGATTTTGAAAATCTCCGGTGCTTAAAAAAAGAGCGAAAAGGTGTGAATAAGCCCTCACCAATGCTCACAACACGCAGAAATGGCGGTAGTGGAGACAGAGCAACTTCAAAACATTTAACAGCGGTTAACCTTGGGTGGTTCTAATGGATGAAGAGATGGACGGTTATTGAACAGATAGCATTTCCTAAGGGACCGAGCCCACTGCTGCGTTGCATGTCTCAGCAACGCAGCTTTTGTTGCAATCAGCACTGTATAAATTTTTTCATAGATATTCTGCTTGTAGCGCACAGCAGTGCACTGCGTTTCAAAGCGCTGATGAAACGCAACGCTGTCAGCATTTCAATCGCAGCGCAAGGATGTTAAAAAGCTGTCAGACACATACAAGCGCAGAAAAATGCGCTCGTATGCATGTCTCTCCCCATAAAACCTTTGCTGTTAACCTAACTTGCCTAATCTCCATGCTCCATCCAGTGACTAAGCATTACCTTGTATTCATACTGTGCTGTGTGATCTCCATGCTCCCCTCCAGTGACTAAGCATTACCTTGTACTCATACTGTGCTGTGTGATCTCCATGCTCCCCTCCAGTGACTAAGCATTACCTTGTACTCATACTGTGCTGGGTGATCTGGTCTCTCTTGTATTCCTGTATTGTCATATTGCTGTATGTCACCCCTAAATATTGTCTGTAACCTAAACTAATGTTCAGCGCTGCGTAATATGCTGGCACTTTATAAATACAATAAATAATATTAATGCTGTTTCCTCCTGTGACGTAGTTCCGGGTGTGGCCACGAGGAGAACGTCTGTGAGGAGCTGGAGGGAGGAGACTGCAGAGAGAACTGAGAGAACTGAGGAGGAGACGGAGATCGAGACTGGAACCATGGAAGGGAGAAGATGGTTCTACACCGAAGAGCTGATTGTTCTTGTACAGCACAACACGACAAGGGGCACAGGCAGTAAAAAGACCAGACAAGAGCAAGATGTCTGTGGATGGAGATTGCAAAACATTTTCACAAGGAGAAGTGGGACGATTTGAGCGAAGGAGAGATTATGCAAGTTCTATTCTGTTTAATTTCTATTGTGGGTTTTTTTTTTGTATTTTGGTATCTTTTGGGCTTTCTTTTGTTGTGCATTTGTCCTCAGGTGGGACATCATTTCCAAGGATAAATGCATCGGTGTGTTGTAGTAGTTGTGCTGCACAGATTGGTATTTTGCTGTCATCTGTTTAGGCGGGAAGGATGTTTTTTTTCTGTCGGCGCCATTTTGTTTGCTGTTTAATGTGTGTGTTTGAACATGTGCTTTGTGCCTGCAAGGGGGAGAAAGCTGCTAGCACCACTTTAAAGAGAATCTGTACTCTAAAATTCTTACAATAAAAGCATACCATTCTATTCATTATGTTCTCCTGGGCCCCCCTGTGCTGTTTCTGCCACTCCCTGCTGCAATCCTGGCTTGTAATTAACAATTTTAGGCAGTGTTTTCAAACAAATGACATGGCTTCTAACCAGAGTATCATAGGCTGAGAACAGCTTACTGTGTGACTCATGCAAAGCTTGGAGAGGGTGTGTAAAGCTTCTGCCAAGGACACGCAGTGCTGCACATTCCACACATTTCAGCCTTAGCCCGACAGAGCCGACAGAGAAAAGAAGATAAGATTTATGTAACGATCGGTGTAACACAGAGAGGGTCTGATTACCGGTGATCTGCAGTATCACCGAGAATGCAGAATATACCCGATTGATGATCTGCAGTATCACCGGTAATCAGATATATCTTCTAACCTCTGGACACCAGGAAGCTGAGAGTGTTTGGTGTAACAGTAATACTTTGAGGACTGCACCTCAGAAGTAGGTACAGCAGCAGTAAGGAATACTGCACAGAAGTACAGTACGTTCCTTCCGTTAACCTAGACTCTCCTGGGGGAAGGAGCTAGGCTGAGAGTAGGAAGGACAGAGTGTGAGTGACACCAGAGAGGGTGTCACTAACAGGTCTGGGAACTGCCTCTAACAGTAAGGCCAGTTCTCGAGGTCGGGCAAGCCAGGTCGTTAACACACAGACAGATAAGATACAGAATCAGGAGACAGATACGGAATCCAATGGACAGGCAGAGTTTGGCAACGGAGTATCAGAATGGCAAGGTACAGAATCAGGAAGCAGATACAGAGTCCAGGAACGAGCAGAGTTTGGCAACAGGATATCAGAATAGCAAGGTACAGAATCAGAGATCAGAGGAATGGTCAGGCAGGCAGAAGGTCATAACAAATAATACAATACAATACAATATTCCTACGCTAAGGTGTGAGCTCCGTGATCATCAACACCTTTGGAAACTGATCTAGAACACAGATACTGACAAGGTCTGAGTGCTACCACGTAGTGATCGCAACGCCAGACACCAGAGAAATAAACAGCACCCAGTATATATACTATAGCGCTCTCCAGCGCCACCCCTAAGTGCTGGACCAATGAAAACTGGTGAAAATGTCAGCTGACTCTCCTCTGGCTGTCATATAAGCTCTGCCTCTCAGCGCGCGCGTGCGTCCTTCTGAACCTGTGTGGACTATCAGTCCCAGCCACACCAGACATGTTTTGCAATGTATCTGCTGACTCGGGCGCGGGACCCGCCGCGCTGCTCTCCAAGCAAGCGGCGGCCTCCCCGCGTCCAACCACACTGTCATTAACATTGTCATGCGCGCAATCTGCCGCATCCAACGCGGACTCCACCGCTCTGCCCATGCGGCGGTTTCTCCGCGTTGTGCCGCCATGTTGGACGCGGAAACAGCCGCCTCACTCTGAGTACTTGCGGCGGCTTTTCCGCGTTTCCTCACAATTTATTACAGAGACAGTGCAACTAGGAAATGCTGCAGCAAGACAGACCACATTAAAAACAGGCATAGGAACTTATAGCACTATTTTGCTGTCATCTGTTTAGGCGCCATTTTTTTATTTATATTTTGCTGTATAATGTGTGTTTGAACATGTGCTTTGTTTGTATTATGTACTGTGCTGTCACAACAGCCTCCTTTAATGTTATTTAACATTATTTATATTCTTTGTATTAGTATATTCCAGTCCCCCTGCAAGATTTAGTTATTTAGCATTTCCCAACTGTAACTCCCTGCTCAACAGCCTTGTCTAGATGTTTCTGCAACAGTTGAGTTCAGTTAGTGAGGAGATCCTGCTGTGCTTGTAGTCGCATCATATTTTTACCTATGAATATGCTCTAAAAAACATCTTTGTATGCTTTCAACGCAAGTAAAGATACTACAGATTATACTTGGAGTCATTATTTCATCGAGTAAACTGCCTGTGGAGGTTTCTAAATCAGTGTGGAGTTGTACTGCTATACAGACTGGGTCTTCTGGAGTATGCCTCACACATAAAGCGGGAATTCGAAACAGAACAGTAAAAATATGATATCTGCAAGAAGGTAATGGGATTTCCTGTCATCTCATCAGTAAAGGACTGATCTGCAATACGATAAAGGATTACCTAGCTACACCTCAAACACAAATCTACAAAGAGTAAATAGACGTTCAGCAAAAAAGTACAAGAATTGCCTGTCTGCCTTCCTACAGTGAATACAGTGAGTACAGACTGCTTCAGAAATTGTACATTTCTTCTGTTTGGGACTATCGCTATTAAGTTTAAAAAAAAAAAAAAAAATCACCCAGTGATAAGATTCATAAGCATCATATCTGCAGCCATAGAGCATGTCTATTTCTATGCATTCTATTAACATGGAAGATGAATTAATTCTCAGCCAAGATGATTCAGATAAACATGTTGTACTACCTGAGAGACCAAGGCGGTCAATACATCTTTCTCTAAAGGCAAGAGAGAGGTATGAAGCAGAAAGTGAAGGAATGTTCCATAGTCTGTCTGAATTGTGGATAAAAACGCTGCAACACATATCTGATATTGAGAAGACTGGCAGTAATGGAGAGCAATTAAACAATGCACTTACAAGACTTAAGAAGACATATGAAAATTACAGGAAAATCTCTAAAAAATATTCTTCCTTTCTATCGCAAGTTAGTACAGAACAAGCGTCAAAAGAGTTGGATGACTTTACCACTGCTGATCAACAGAGACATGTTGCGTTTATGGAAGCGAAGTTACAGTTAGAGAATAGGATAGCAAATTTGATCGAAACTACATCCTGTACCTCTATTTCTTCTAGACACTCAAAAAAACCGTCAGTGCAAGCAACCTCTCACAGATTTACTAGATCAAGCAAATCGCTGCAGTCACTCTCCCAGAGGTCAGCATTAAGCATTCAGTTAGTCAAAGCCCGTGCAGAAGCAGAGGCTGCGAAAGCACAATCTTATTGCTTTGAACAAGAATCGACTCTTAAAGCGGACGCAGCACGCAAACAGGCGGAAGCAGCACGCAAACAGGCAGAAGCAACACGTGTGCAGGCAGAAGCACAGGCAGAAGCAACAAGTGTGCAGGCAGAAGCACAGGCAGAAGCAACACGTGTGCAGGCAGAAGCACAGGCAGAAGCAACACGTGTGCAGGCAGAAGCACAGGCAGAAGCAACACGTGTGCAGGCAGAAGCAACACGTGTGCAGGCAGAGACAGAGGCCCAGTTAGAACTTCTGCAAAAGAAAAGAGAAGAAGCAGCAGCTCTAGCAAGGTTAAAGGTCTTCGAACAAGCTGTGGAAGAGGAAGAAGGAATTAATTACCCTAGCCTAAAGTCTGCTGACGATCCTGCTAAACGAACTTTGCAATTTGTTCTGAACCAGAACAATGGATATACTCCCCTACTTACAGCTGAAGTCTCTGCACCTACCAGCAAGTAAACAGCCAGAATGCATATCGTTAAAACATGAATCTCAGTTTAACACTGTACCTTTGAAGGATTCTGCTATGCTGTCCAACACTACAAGTCCAAGAGAACAAATCTATACACCTTGTCAGACCTCAGCAAGATATAATCACAAAGAAATATCACAACCAATTGGAACAAATCCCATGAATCTCATAACACAGTCTTTTTCAAGCTCCCATGCTCCAAACATCACACAGATCAAACCCTCGCCTGGAGTAAACGCATCTGCATCTCCATTCTCTACATCACCACTGGAACAGCACAAGCCACATACTGTCTGCAGTGGTGACGCATTTCCACGTACAGAAATAAAATCAGAAAAGTCTGAAATTGAAGAAGTTGGCAAGTATATGATTCGCCGAGAGCTTCTTAACTCTGGACTAACGAAATTTGATGATCAACCAGAAAACTACAGAGGTTGGCGAGCTACATTCAAGACTATAATCCAGAACCTGGAGATTGAACCTATAGGAGAACTTGACCTACTTATCAAATGGTTGGGACCGCAGTCATCAGAACAAGTTAAAAGACTGAAATCTGTTCATTGCGATGATCCAGCAACGGGTCTTAACATAGTTTGGGAGAGATTAGAGAGAGTTTATGGATGTTCTGAAGCTATTGAGCTTGCCTTATTCAAGAGACTTCGAAACTTCCCAAAACTGTCTAACAAGGACAACCACAAGTTTCAAGAATTAAGCGACCTTCTTCTTGAAGTAGAAAGAGCCAAGGCAGACCCACACCTTCCAGGTCTTGTCTACTTGGATACAGCTCATGGTGTAAACCCAATTGTACAGAAGTTGCCACCGAATATTCAGAGTGAATGGGCAAAGAAAGGATCTAAATATAAACAGGACTATAAAGTATCCTTTCCACCTTTTTCTTTTTTCTCCAAATTCATTAGAGACATAGCTACTGTAAAGAATGACCCAAGCTTTTTATTTTTTGATACTACAGTTCTTCCTTCAACACCTTTAAATTGCGATACTCAAGGCAAGTTTAAGGACTCACGGAACTCTATGTCAAGAATACTGGAATCTTCTCAACTTCTCAAGACTCTGATTTTAAACCACAGCAAGTCAAGGAAAATGATCCTAGGTATCAATGTTCTATTCATAACAAGCCACACCCTCTTAGAAATTGTCGTGTGTTTAAACAAATGCCCTTTGAAGAGCGCAAGTCTTTCCTCAGAGAACACGATATTTGTTATAGATGTTGTGCATCTACAGACCACTTTGCTAAAGACTGTAAAGTTCCTGTCAAATGTTTTGACTGCAACAGTGATAAACACATAACGGCTTATCATCCTGGTTCCCCCAAAGAAGTGCTTCAAACTGCTCAAGCCTCAAAGACCACACCAAGTTATGGCGGGGAGAGTACTGAGGAAATGACAGCATCTGTATCCACAAAATGTACTGAGGTATGTGAAGAAGGATTCCACAGAAAGTCATGCAGTAAAATATGTCTGGTCAAGGTATATCCAGAAGGACGACCACAGAGCGCAGTGAAGATGTATGCTATCCTTGACGACCAGAGCAATCGTTCATTAGCAAGTCCAGAATTCTTCAACGTGTTCAATATTCAAGGAGAAACCTGGCCCTATACTTTACGAACTTGCTCAGGCCTGGTTAAGATATCTGGAAGAAGAGCACATGGTTTTGTGGTAGCATCTGAGTATGGAAACACAGAATTTTCACTTCCAACACTTATCGAATGTGATCAGTTGCCAAACAATCGAGAAGAGATCCCTACACCAGAAGCGGCTCTTTATCATCCTCATATGAAACACATAGCCAGTTACATTCCACCGCTTGATGATGATGCAAAGATTCTCCTTCTTTTAGGCAGAGATATCCCAAGAGTCCATAAGGTGCGACAACAATGCAATGGACCAAATGATGCCCCTTATGCACAGAAATTAGATTTTGGATGGGTCATTATAGGAGATGTTTGCTTAAATACATTTCAAGAGTCTTATGATGTGTTCTCATGCAAGACCAACATCAGGGAATCTGAATGCACCTTTCATTCACTTAAACATCCTTTTAACTTTCAAGTTCAGGAGAGTTTCAGTTTAAAGACTTCATGTGATCTACAAAAGCAAATCAGTTGTAAGAACAGTTCTCATCAAGACTTTGGTGACACTATATTCCAAATAACTCGTGATGACAATAAGACAGTTCTTTCCATTGAGGATAAAGAGTTCATAAACATCTTGAATAATGAATTCTTCAAGGATGAAACTAACAGTTGGGTAGCTCCTTTACCGTTTCGTTCACCAAGAATTAGGCTTCCAAATAACAAGAAACAAGTTATTTCTAGGCTAACTTCACTTAAAAAAATTCTGAAGAACAAACCCGATATGAATGATCACTTTATAAAGGCAATCACTAGCGATGATGGAAAGGTTTGCAAGGTGAAAGTGAAGACAGCAAGAAATCGTAGTGTTAAGACTTTGTTTAGACCCATCACGGAGACAGTCTTACTCTTGCCTTCAAATGAAGATGTCTTATCTACTCGATCCAAGGGAACAGCCTGATATGCCTTCGAGTCTACAGAGTTACATCCTTTCTCCAGTGATGGAAGATTCTTCAAAGATCTGCATTCAAGAATTAATGTTTATGTTTTATGTTTTCTCTCTTCTCTACAAGTCTTAATTATACTTATAGTTTTCAATGTTAAATTGTATTATATATAGTGGTATCTACCGATACCAAGCGGGGAGTGTGCTGTCACAACAGCCTCCTTTAATGTTATTTAACATTATTTATATTCTTTGTATTAGTATATTCCAGTCCCCCTGCAAGATTTAGTTATTTAGCATTTCCCAACTGTAACTCCCTGCTCAACAGCCTTGTCTAGATGTTTCTGCAACAGTTGAGTTCAGTTAGTGAGGAGATCCTGCTGTGCTTGTAGTCGCATCATATTTTTACCTATGAATATGCTCTAAAAAACATCTTTGTATGCTTTCAACGCAAGTAAAGATACTACAGATTATACTTGGAGTCATTATTTCATCGAGTAAACTGCCTGTGGAGGTTTCTAAATCGGAGCTAGTCTACTTTAGGGGACCCACCGTAAATCCCCATAGAGAATTTGACCTGTGCTGAAAACGGAGCGAATTTCCGCTTTCAGCTTGTTGAAACCCCCACAAGTCATATATCTATGGAAAGCTCAGAATCTGCTCTAACGAATGGTGCCACTTTCGGTGAGAAAAAGCTGAAACTCACCGTGTACGAGGCGCCGAACGGCCACAATCGCGGCTCCGTCAGCCATCTTACATCTGTGCTGCTCCTATTTTTCTCCCTCCTCATTGGAGGGATTGTTAGCTGGGGGCGTGCCAGAAACTGCTCTCACAAGACTCACCAGTTACCATGTCTACCGACCTTCAGGGCTGTGAAAAAAAAAATAAGTTTGGCCGAATGAAATTAAACCGTGCCGAACAGATAGGAAATTACATCCTCCTGCTCCCCCCTCCCATCTGCCAACACACAACACCGCCCAGCGCAGTAGTAAATAGGAAGCCATTGCCAGTAGAAAACATTTCACTTTTTTTTTTCTTTTTTTCTTCTCTCTGGCACGCCCCCAGCTAACAATCCCTCCAATGAGGAGGGAGAAAAATATGAGCAACACAGAACCAAGATGGCCGACGGAGCCGCGATCGCGGCCGTTCGGCACCTCGTACACGGTGAGTTTCACCTTTTGCTCACCGAAAATAGCATCATTCGTTAGAGTAGATTCTCAGCTTTCCATAGATATATAACTTGTGGGGGTTTAGAAGAGCTGAAAGCGGAAATTCGCTCCGTTTTCAGCACAGGTCAAATTCTCTATGGGGATTTACGGTGGGTCCCCTAAAGTAGACTAGCTCCTCTAAATCAGTGTGGAGTCGTACTGCTATACAGACTGGGTCTTCTGGAGTATGCCTCACACATAAAGCGGGAATTCGAAACAGAACATGTACTATTTTTTAATCAGTGGTATGTGTAGCAAAGAATAGTACACTGTGGTGTTTTTTTCTTCCTGCTTGTGTGTTCTGGTTATGTTAGATGAAGTGCGCTGTGGCATGATGTGATATGAACTTACATACAGTGGTGTGAAAAACTATTTGCCCCCTTCCTGATTTCTCATTCTTTTGCATGTTTGTCACACTTAAATGTTTCTGCTCATCAAAAAACGTTAACTATTAGTCAAAGATAACATAATTGAACACAAAATGCAGTTTTAAATGATGTTTTTTATTATTTAGTGAGAAAAAAACTAAAAACCTACATGGCCCTGTGTGAAAAAGAAATTGCCCCCTGAACCTAATAACTGGTTAAGCCACCCTTAGCAGCAATAACTGCAATCAAGCGTTTGCGATAACTTGCAACAAGTCTTTTACAGCGCTCTGGAGGAATTTTGGCCCACTCATCTTTGCAGAATTGTTGTAATTCAGCTTTATTTGAGGGTTTTCTAGCATGAACCGCCTTTTAAGGTCATGCCACAACATCTCAATAGGATTCAGGTCAGGACTTTGACTAGGCCACTCCAAAGTCTTCATTTTGTTTTTCTTCAGCCATTCAGAGATGGATTTGCTGGTGTGTTTTGGGCCACTGTCCTGCTGCAGCACCCAAGATCGCTTCAGCTTGAGTTGACGAACAGATGGCCGGACATTCTCCTTCAGGATTTTTTGGTAGACAGTAGAATTCATGGTTCCATCTATCACAGCAAGCCTTCCAGGTCCTGAAGCAGCAAAACAACCCCAGACTATCACACTACCACCACCATATTTTACTGTTGGTATGATGTTCTTTTGCTGAAATGCTGTGTTACTTCTACACCAGATGTAACGGGACACGCACCTTCCAAAAAGTTCAACTTTTGTCTCGTCGGTCCACAAGGTATTTTCCCCAAAGTCTTGGCAATCATTGAGATGTTTTTTAGCAAAATTGAGACAAGCCTTAATGTTCTTTTTGCTTAAAAGTGGTTTGCGCCTTGGATATCTGCCATGCAGACCGTTTTTGCCCAGTCTCTTTCTTATGGTGGAGTCATGAACACTGACCTTAATTGAGGCAAGTGAGGCCTGCAGTTCTTTAGATGTTGTCCTGGGGTCTTTTGTGGCCTCTCGGATGAGTTTTCTCTGCGCTCTTGGGGTAATTTTGGTCGGCCGACCACTCCTGGGAAGGTTCATCACTGTTCCATGTTTTTGCCATTTGTAAATAATGGCTCTCACTGTGGTTCGTTGGAGTCCCAAAGCTTTAGAAATGGCTTTATAACCTTTACCAGACTGATAGATCTCAATTACAGTACTTTTGTTCTCATTTGGTACTGAATTTCTTTGGATCTTGGCATGATGTCTAGCTTTTGAGGTGCTTTTGGTCTACTTCTCTGTGTCAGATAGCTCCTATTTAAGTGATTTCTTGATTGAAACAGGTGTGGCAGTAATCAGGCCTGGGGGTGACTACAGAAAGTGAACTCAGGTGTGATAAACCACAGTTAAGTTATTTTTTAACAAGGGGGGCAATCACTTTTTCACACAGGGCCATGTAGTTTTAGAGTTTTTTTTCTCACTAAATAATAAAAACCATCATTTAAAACTGCATTTTGTGTTCAATTATGTTATCTTTGGCTAATAGTTAACGGTTTTTGATGAGCAGAAACATTTAAGTGTGACAAACATGCAAAAGAATAAGAAATCAGGAAGGGGGCAAATAGTTTTTCACACCACTGTATGTGCTGTATGTCTGAAATTAGATAATGTTCAATTTGTTGTGCATGTAAACTTGTGCTGTGGGGAAGGAGGCAGAATGTTCCGGCGCCATTTTGATTCCACCATGTGCATACCTCCCAACTTTTTGAGATGAGAAAGAGGGACACTTAAGCCATGCCCCTGCCACACCCCTGATCACGCCCCATCACACCCCTAGTCACGCGTACCATAAACATTTCATAAGAAAAATATGTTTTATAATTCAAACCACACTGGTCCTTTCTATCCTGGTTCATTTACATGCATATTAACATTTTACAATTAGCAATATATCAATTCAAAAGATGGGAATAACGTTTAGAGTCAAACACATTTTTAGTAGAGAAATATATATATTTACATAGAAAGTGGGACAAAGTCCTGAAAGAGGGACAAATGAGGAGGAAAGAGGGGCAGGGCTCCCAAAGAGCTATGGGAGCTATGCATGTGCTTTGATCTTCTATTCCAGGCAGAAAGCACATGTTCAAATAAAGGTACACATTACTCCATGTTCTATACTGTGATTTTCAACATGCTTAGCACATGGTGCAATCAAAATGGCTCTGGAACATTCTACCTCCTAAACAGATAGCACATGTTCAAATACGTAATGTATTTGATTTAATCCAGGTAGAATACACATTTTTAATTAAAGGACAGGTGTAACAAGAGGAAAATGAAGGTTGCCATATTTCTTTCCTTTTAAACAAAACCAGTTTCCTGGCTGTCCTGGCATTTTTTTTTTGTTAGATTTACTGTCAGATCATTTAATTTCATCAGGAACAATCTGGGTTTTGATTGGTTTTCCAATAAAAGTGAATGGAAAATTAGATTGCACCTGTTGCTATTAATAGATTTGACATTAAATCTGTCATAAAATTATGTCGTGTGTACCCTATTAGAGCAGAGAGGAAGTTGTGAGTTTAGGTCCACTTTAATTGTTTATATTGAGTTTTGCTGGATGATATTATAGAATGTAAGGGCTCGTTTACACTAGGGGTGTTTTTGTCCTTTTTTCAAGTGCAAGCGATTTTTTGAAATCTAAAAGAATGCAAACAATATGTATGGTGGAAAGTACCCCCGCAATCTAACAGAATGCAAACAATATGTATGGTGGAAAGTACCCCCGCAATCTAACAGAATGCAAACAATATGTATGGTGGAAAGTACCACCGCAATCTAACAGAATGCAAACAATATGTATGGTGGAAAGTACCACCGCAATCTAAAAGAATGCAAACAATATGTATGGTGGTAAGTGCCACCACAATCTAACAGAATGCAAACAATATGTATGGTGGTAAGTGCCACCGCAATCTAACAGAATGCAAACAATATGTATGGTGGTAAGTACCACCGCAATCTAACAGAATGCAAACAATATGTATGGTGGTAAGTACCACCGCAATCTAACAGAATGCAAACAATATGTATGGTGGTAAGTACCACCGCAATCTAACAGAATGCAAACAATATGTATGGTGGTAAGTACCACCGCAATCTAACAGAATGCAAACAATATGTATAGTGGTAAGTACCCCCGCAATCTAAAAGAATGCAAACAATATGTATGGTGGTAAGTACCCCCGCAATCTAAAATAATGCAAACAATATGTATAGTGGTAAGTACCACCGCAATTTAACAGAATGCAAACAATATGTATAGTGGTAAGTACCACCGCAATCTAACAGAATGCAAACAATATGTATAGTGGTAAGTACCCCCGCAATCTAACAGAATGCAAACAATATGTATAGTGGTAAGTACCCCCGCAATCTAAAAGAATGAAAACAATATGTATAGTGGCAAGTACTCCCGCAATCTAAAAGAATGCAAACAATATGTATGGTGGTAAGTACCCCCGCAATCTAAAAGAATGCAAACAATATGTATGGTGGTAAGCTAGGGTGCTATATAAACCTTTATAAATCAATTTAAATACACATGCATCCTGCACAATCCTACCAAAAACAATGAACCGGGTGAACCATAGACTACCATAGTGAGAACCACCACCATTAGCAATAGGCTACATGCCACATCCCATGTAATGTAGTTTAACCACTTCACAACTGAGGGGTTTTACCCCTTGACCACCAGAGCAATTTTCACCTTTCAGTGTCTATAACTTTCATTCGTCTATAACTTTATCATTACTTATTACAATGAAATGTACTATATCTTGTTTTTTTTGCCACCAATTAGGCTTTCTTTAGGTGGGACATTATGCCAAGAATTATTTTATTCTAAATGTGTTTTAAAGAGAGTCTGAAGCGAGAATAAATCTCGCTTCAGACCTCATAGATGGCAGGGGCATATGTACCCCTGCTAAAACGCTGCTATCCCGCGGCTTAACGGGGGTCCCTTCACCCCAAATCCCCTCCGTACAGCCGGGGAGCGCTTCCGCATTGGGGCAGGGCTAACCGCCGCAGCCCTGCCCCACACGCGTCTGTCAGCGCGTATCTCCGCCTCTCCCCCGCCCCTCTCAGTCTTCCTTCACTGAGAGGGGCGGGGGAGAGGCGGCGATGCGCCGCTGATAGACGTGACTGGAGGCAGGGCTGCAGCCGTTAGAGCTGCCTCCAGGAAGAGAAAATCTGCGACCAAGAAGACGACCAAGGTTTGCGGGGGAGGGTTTGGGGGTGAAGGGACCCCCGTTTAGCCGCGCGATAGCAGCGTTTTAGCAGGGGCACACATGCCCCTGCTAACTATGAGCTCTGAAGCGAGATTTATTCTCGCTTCAGAGTCTCTTTAATGGGAAAATAGGAAAAAATGTGGGAAAAAATGTATTTTTTAGTTTTTGGACTTTACAGTTTTTAAATAATGCATGCTACTGTAATTAAAACCCATGAAATGTATTTGTCCCGGTTATAAAACCGTTTAAATTATGTCCCTATCACAATGTTTGGCGCCAATATTTTATTTGGAAATAAAGGTGCATTTTTTTCAAGCCCATAGTTTATGAATTAACAGTGTTATACCCTCTTGACATAAATATTTAAAAAGTTCCGTCCCTAAGGTAACTATTTATGTATTTTTTTTTTTATTGTAATTTTTTTTTTTTAATTATAAGAAAAAAAAAATTGGGGAGTGTGGGAGGTAAGGAGTTAATTTTGTGTGTAAAACTAATTTATTTGTATGTGGAAAATGCTTTAGGGTGTAGTTTTACTATTTGGCCACAAGATGGCCACAGTAACATTTTGTTTATGCGACCTGCAAGCGTCCGGAATCTTGATCCCCCCGAAGTAAGAGCGTTAGAGGAGATAAAACACATGAAATATTTAACCATTAAACCATCTGACAAAGGTGGGAACCTGGTGGTAATGAATAATGAAGATTATGAAAAAATGTGCATGAAATTACTATACAATCGAGATCGGCGGAGATGTTATTAGTCAATATAAAAAGGAACTTGATGACATTTTATATAAAGCGAAGGATGATGGCCTTATAAATGACAAAATATGGAAATGTTTAAGTGTAGAATTTCCTTGCACCCCTACTTTTTTATTGCATACACACTTTCTGTTATGGTGGGGATACACGATACACAGTACGACCTGGCGGCTCGATTAGCCGCCGGATCGACTCCTGTCGCGTCCCCGCTCGTCTCCACCACCGTCCGGATTGATTCCTGCTCGTCCCCGCAGCGCTTCCTTATCTTCCGCTCGACTCCCCGCTGTTGTCCACCCGCAGGGATCGAGCGGGGTCATCGGACCTGTCGGAAATGTCCAATCAAGCCATCAGCGGCTCGATTGATAAGGGGGAAAACGTACCGTGTATCCCCCAGCATTGGACCCACCACAACGCCCCATTGTGGCAGGCCACGGTTCCCTCACTGAAAACATTAGCAAATTTATTGACATTCACCTCATGCCTCACGTAACCAGGTTACCCTCCTATGTTAAAGACAGTTCCCATTTATTAACTATTTTTGATGAGATACATGTACCCAGGGAGAGCCTATTAGTATCTTTAGATGTAGAGGCCCTATATAGCAGCATACCCCACGACCGTGGAGTGGGGGTGGTACAGAGATTCCTGAATAAAATGGGGACAGAACATAAAGAACCCAACTCATTGATTGTGGAGTTATTATATTTTCTCCTCACTCGTAATGTATTTGTCTTCAGGGGGACACATTACCTCCAGGTGCAGGGAGCGGCGATGGGCATGACTTGTGCGCCATCATACACTAACCTGTACCTGGAGGGATGGGAGGAAGACATTTTTGCAGAAGATGGCTATGATTTTATGCATTTGATAACTAAATGGCATATATTTATTGATGATGTGTTCTTAATTTGGGAAGGAACTGAGGATGAACTTCATAACTTTGTTAATTGGTTGAATGTTAATGAGTGGAATTTAAAATTTACATATACGAACAGAGTTAGAATTTCTGGATTTAAAAATTATGAAACAGGAAGATGGTACCCTAGCTACCACCTTATACTGAAAGCCTTCCGCAACAAATTCTATCTTAAAGAGAACCCGAGGTGGTATTTAATTATGTTACTGGGGCACAGAGGCTGGTTGTGCACACTAAGACCAGCCTCCGTTGCCCCATGGTGTGCCTTCATGTCCCCCCTGCGCGCCGTTACACCCCCCGCAGTGCTGGCGACACGCAGCGCGTCGCCAGCACAATGTTTACCTAAGCAATGTTTACCTAAGCGCTGCCAGTCAGCGCTGCTCCCCCGCCTCCTCCGCATCGGCGCTACCCGCCCGCGTCACTTCCCTCCTATCAGCGGGAGGGAAGGGACACGGGCGGGTAGCGCCGATGCTGAGGAGGCGGGGGAGCGGCACTGACAGACAGCGCTTAGGTAAACATTGTGCTGCGGGGGTATAGCGGCGCGCATGGGGGGACATGGAGGCACACCATGGGGCAACAGAGGCTGGTGTTAGTGGGGCACAGAGGCTGGTTGTGCACACTAACATAATGAAATCCCACCTCGGGTTCTCTTTAAGGGCAGATAGCGCTCACACCCACAATACCATTAAAAGTATCCCATATTCTCAATATGTGAGACTTGGGAGAAACTGTACAGATTTTGACAACTTCAACAAATGATAGCGGGCAAAGAGTTACAAACTAGATTATTACAGAGAGGATACTCTAGAAAAAGTCTAAAGTGGGCCTATAATAGAGCAGTGGCCCTGGATAGGAAGGGATTGCTATATGGGTTGCATTGAAGTAAACCTAAACTGAGAGGGATATGGATGTTTCAGTTTAAACAATACCAGTTGCTTGGCAGTCCTGCTGATCTCTTTGCCTGCAATAGTAGATAAATCACACACCTGAAACCAGCATGCAGCTAATCCAGTCTGACTTCAGTCAGAGCACCTGATCTGCATGCTTGTTGATGGGCTGTGGCTAAAAGTATTAAGAGACACTGGATCAGTGGGAGAGTCAGGCAACTGGTATTATTTTAAAGGGAAAAATCCATATCCTGATTTTAGGTTCCCTTTAAGGCTGAAGCAGTTTGGGTGACTTGTTCCTCCTCTCTCCTACCTCACACGTAAGCACTATTTCTGCACTTTGGCACGGATTCACTTTACTGACCTCAAATTAGTCGGTCCTTCATCTTATACTGTCACTTTCATTCTTCTATGTTGGTATTAGTCCAATTGAAATTGTTTTGTATTCAGGCAGTGTGGTTTATTATTGTAACATTATTGAATCATGCACTTTATATTGTTAAAGTAATTGTATGTACACACATATATTAATGAGATAATAATCCGATAATAATAATCCGAACATTTGTATAGCGCTTTTCTCCTGTCGGACTCAAAGCACTCAAGAGCTGCAGCCACTGGGACGCGCTCAGGAGGCCACCCTGCAGTGTTAGGGAGTCTTGCCTTGAACTCCTTACTGAATAGGTATTGACCCTAGCCAGGATTCAAACCCTGGTCTCCCACGTCAAAGACAGTGCCCTTAACCAGTACTCTATTCAGCCACTGTGTAAGATAGTGGTGGTTGTATTTATTTAATACTGCGTGACACTATATTATTGTGGTATTACCCCCCACATCACCCTTGTGGTGATTTTAATTGTTTTTATTTGAAATGGTTTTCTTAATAAAGATTTATTTCTATAATTATTGTAATTATTGTCAGGCTTTGGTGCTTTAAGTGGATTTCTTTGGTTGTTTACAGTTTGGCTTATACCCCACAGCACATCCTGTGTATTCATCTAAGCTTGTCCTCGAATGAGGCTGTTTAGTACAACTCTATTATAATATACTATTTATGGTGCTTGTCCATTTGGTATTTGTGTCTGATTTGGCTCTTTTGCTTTGTTTCTAGGACTATAGCACATTTACATTATTACATTTTTGGAGAAACCCTTGTTGGGTGTACATGCAAAAAGGGCGTCGGGAAAAAAGGGGCGCGGGGTGTAAACGATAAGCGGTAATAGCATGTAAAAAATATTGTGTTGTATTTTGCTTACAAATAATGTTTTACAAATTAAAAAAAAAACATTTAATAATGTGTATGAATTTTCAACTTGTGAAAACAATCTTCCCTGTTTTAAAACTTATAATTACGTTTATTAAAAAAAAATGATAATATATGTTTAATTGTTATAATTGCATATTATTGTGATTAACCTTCATTTATCGTTTCTTCATACAATAAAATGTGAAAATATTGTTTATAACGATGAAAAAAAATATATAGGTATGTTCGTAATAACTATTGTAAAACATTACTAAATATTTCTAAAATGTCACTACACCTAAACCTAACCCTACTCTCACACAGAACCCTCCCTGTGCCTAACCCTAATACTCCACTGGTGGTGCCTAACCCCAAATCTCTCCTGGTGGTGCCTAAACCTAAATCTCCCCTGGTGGTGCCTAAACCCAAAACCCCTCTGGTGGTGCCTAACCCTAAATCTACCCTGGTGGTGCCTAACCCTAAGATCCCCCTGGTGGTGCCTAACCCTAAGATCCCCCTGGTGGTGCCTTACCCTAAAACTCCCCTCAGTGATTGCTTTATTGTGTGGAGAATAATGGTTTACAAATAGTGACTGTAAAAAATATATTACAATTTACGTTACGTACTGATCACTTTATTTTGTGAATAATAATGTTTTACAAACAGTAAGAGATAACATTTTAAATAATGTTTTAGTTAAATACAATAAAAATGTTTAGTATTTTTGTAAAGGTTATTCGTCACAGGTGCATTTTGTAAACTTAAATCATCACAAGCGCTGTTAGAAAACATTAAAAATCTCCGGGTGCAGTTAAAAAACGTTAATAATCTCCGGCGCCTTTTTTTCCTCTTCAGCGCCCATCAAACTTTATTATGGGAGTGAATGGCGGCACCCTTTTTGTCCACTAGCTGCCAGCCAAATTAACATGTTATGCCCAAGCCTTGAGGAACACTCCGGACAGATGGAGACGTTTGCTGGGAAGCCCAGAGAGGAACAACTACAAGTCATTAACCTTTCATCACAACCCTTAACAAAAACCGAGATCAATCTTTTGTCCAAAGGGCTCTCTTTTTCACCCACAAAGGTGTTTGATCTTTTTGAAGTGGTCAAGGACCTATACCTCTTCTGTAGGAGGCTTACATTAAAATTCATATACCACAAAAAGAAAATGCCTACACCACAATTACAAGAGGCTCTCCTTCCTGATGTGATTGATTGCCAAGTATTCCAGGATTTACTAGATCTGGTGAGTGAGAACAAATCTACGCAAATGGTAAGAGAATCTACTACCTTTAGACTGCCTTCATTTTTATGCCCTCTCTTTCTATGTGTCCACAGGTGAAAGTATTTTTGATAAGGTTGTGTCTGACCTTTTTAAGCTTCAAATATGTCCAGACTTGACGGATAATCTGTCTGTGGAGGAAAGCGATGCGCTGTGCCAATAGCCCAGCGGCATCATGACCCAGGTTAGTTCTCAGGAACTAACACCCGGTTTGGATAGGGTTAATTGTGAGGGGAGGGAGTGTTAGTGAGAGGCAGGGCAGGGAGGGGCCCAGAGCTAGGGAAGGACAGGAAGTTAGGGGGCACTGAACCGGATGTACTCATTACCTCATTAGCTGGCAGTGAGAGGAAACATCGTTTGCTCTGTTGCTACAGTTAGCGAGGGACAGAAGCTTAGGCAGGCTTTAGGATGGCTGGACCCCATGGCGCTCGCGCACCGTTTGCAGGACACTGCGGCCAAACAGGGGGATGGATGGCCGGAGTCCGTGCTCACAGCCGCCACCCAGCAGGACGGTGGTTCGGAGGCACCCTGCCACCCACAGCGCACTAAGCGGCCGACTGGCAGGCTCTCACCATCGCCGTCACCTACCCAACAAAGGTGTGGGGAGCAGCCGCAGCCGGGAACGAGCAGAGAGGAGGCGGGCGGCGGTACTCCCGGGCCATGGCGGCGGACTGGCGGACCTGGCAGCGCCCGCGGCGGGCAACGTAAGTGAGGTTGGGGACAGAAGGAAGAAAGGTAAGGGAAAACAGAAGTTATCTGCCCGGAAAGGAGGGCGGGAGGGAGCGCTGATAATGGCGGCCGTGCCCAAAATGGCGGCCGCGGGGGGTTCATCAGGCAATAGGGGAGACAGCTTCTGGACAACAGGTCCCAGCCAGGCCAGCAGCTGGCAGGTTGGACAGGGACCAGCAGGTCAGATCTCAGCCCTGGGGGATACGTCTGGAGTGACAGGGGCGGCGCCAGCTGGTTTAATGGTGGCTTTGAACGGGGGCATCTCACCCTCTCCTGCACTTGGGACCCAGATCACAGGGGTTCAGGGGGGGCAAGCAGTAGGTCAAGGAGGTGGCTCAGGGGGAGGCATGGTTGGGCCCATAGTGTTCCCATGGGGCCCGGGGGCGTTCCAGGGGTTGCAGGTGGGGGGGGGGATGGTAAACCAGATGGTGGCCCCTTCGGCAATGTGTGGGAGCCCATTCATGCTCGCGCAAGGGCCAGGGTTTTTTTTCTTCCAAGCTGCTACCCTGGGCTTGGTAGGGATGGGAGGCTTTGGAGTGACACTGGCACCAGAGCTGCCCTCCGGGCAAACCCTGGCAGCTCTTGGGGGGGGGGGGGCGAATGGTTCCGGCAAGTCCCATGGCTAAGGTTTCAGACCAGGGTGGGCCGGGCGACGTTAATACACATGCTGGCCCTGTTACTTCTTTTTCTTCATAGGTGGATCAAACTGGTGCAGGACGCGTGAGGAGTGTTATACCCTCTGCGACACTGATCTGGCCTACAGCCATGGACGACCAGACTCCAGGATTGGGGGAACAAAGGGAAACAACAGGAGGCAGGACTAATACTGCAGGTGAGATGCTTTATTTACATACACACAATGTACAAGGAGGTGGTTTGTTAGCAGGGGGTCAAAGGGGGGAGGCAGTTCAGGGTTTACTGCAAAGTGTATGATCATTTTTAGAGCAGTTGGTGGATGGAGAGTCAAGTGACAGGGGTGCGGTGAATTTGCAGGAGGTGTGGGGGGGAGCGGCGAGGGGAGTGGTGCCCACGATTACTCCCAAACCATTACCTAGGGCTGCAGTCTCGGTCGAGGGGTTGGCAACGGTTGAGGTGACTTCGTTGCAGGCTCAGGCGGGGGTGGGTGATGCAGCGGGGAAGAAATCAGATAACCAGGAACCCATTTCTGACCTGGCAAAAGGGCACACTTGTACGTGCTACGAAGAGCCTTTGGGGGCAAACCTCAAACAGGAGGTGAAGGAGGTGGTGTTAAAACGAGAATCCGTGGACATTTTCATGTTATTGCCATTGGAACGCTTCAATATCGATAGGTGGGTCAAGGGTAAGGAACACAGAAAGGAGGAAGACGAAGACCATAGGCAGTTTCGCTCATCCCACGCACGTTTGGGAATTGGATGGAGGCTTTCGCAATTATGACCAGTTTGATAGGCGAGAAGATACCTGAGAAATGCCCCGCACTTTTCAGTTATCTAGTTGCCATCTGAGAAGCGTACAAGACCTACAGGGGAATGGCATGGCTACGGTATGACGAGCAATTTCGTCAGAGGATGTCAGTGCAGCCAGAACTGGACTGGGGCCACAAAGACATAGGCATTTGGTTACGGGTAATGAACGCGAAAAGTGGCCTGTATTCCACTGCCAGAACTCAGCAGTCGTTTCCAGGGAGTTCCACCTCGGTGGCGACCGGGGCTTCAGGAACGGGAAGGCGCGGGCTTTGCTGGCCATTCAATGAAGGCCAATGTAAATTTGGAGCTAGTTGTCGGTTCTGACACAAGTGTTCCTTCTGTAACTGCCCGCACTTGGGGACACGATGTTTCAGGAAATCCAAGGGATCAGGTAGCCAGCGGAGGCCAGGAGACACTTCTGGAAAAAGGGAAGACCCTGATGAAGGTCGAGGTGATGGCTCCATGGCTAGGACACTACACTAATAAGGAAGCAGCTGCGGCATTGTTGCATGGATTTACCAAAGGCTTTAGAATTCCTTCGTCGGCTTCAGGATCCACCTTGCACAACAAGAACTTGGAAGTCGGCTAGGGAGCATGCTGCGGTGGTCTGGGAGAAATTGGCAAAGGAGGTTCTTTTAGGAAGGATGGCGGGACCCTTTTCCAACCAACCGATTACGGGATTGATTGGGTCTCCCCTGGGGTTGGGACCAAAAAAGGAACCGGGTAAATTTCAGATGATACATCATTTGTCATATCCTAAGGGTGGGTCGGTAAATGATGGGATACCATCGGAGCTTTCTTCGGTCCATTATGCTTCATTTGATTCGGCGGTTGAAATGGTTCGAGCGGCAGGGCGTGGGGCCCTTATGGCCAAAACGGACATCGAATCGGCTTTTCGGCTCCTTCCTGTGCATCCTGACAGTATACGACTGCTAGGTGGGGGATTTTATTTGGATAGATGTTTGCCGATGGGGTGCTCTATTTCCTGCTCATTCTTTGAATTGTTCAGTTCATTCCTGGGATGGGTGGCGCAACAGAGGAATGGCATCATGGCAATTACACATTATCTGGATGACTTCTTTTGTGTCGGGCCCAAGGGAACTTGAATTTGTGAACTGGCGCTGCGGGGAATGATTGAGATTTTTCAGGAATTCGGGGTTCCGGTAGCGGCAGACAAAACGGAAGGACCAGGGGCGGTGATGAAGTTTCTGGGTATAGAAATTGATTCGGTCGAAGGTGTCTGCAGGCTGCCCATGGATAAGCTGGAGGGTTTACTAGCAGAAGTCGTGACCGTGTTGGGGGCAAAAAAGGTGACCTTACGGCAGCTGCAGTCGTTGCTGGGGAAATAGAACTTTGCGTGCAGGGTGTTACCAATGCGAAGGATTTTCTCTTGGCGGTTATCACTGGCGACTTGTGGGGTGGTGGAACCCCATCATTTTATCAGGCTGAACAAGGAGCACAAAGCGGACTTGAAAGTCTGGAGAGATTTCCTACTACATTACAACGGATTGGCTTACTGACTGGATCCTTTCCGGGATTTGGACAGCTTAAAGTTGTACACTGATGCATCTGTCTCTGTTGGGTTTTGAGTATTCTTTGCGGGTAGGTGGTGTGCCCAACGCTGGCCTGCAGATTGGCTGGCATCAGATTTGATAAAAAATTTAGCTTTTCTTGAACTTTTCCCACTATGGGTGGCGGTGGAATTGTGGGGGAAAGAACTGAGTAATAAGGCTGTTTGTTTTTGGTCGGACAACACAGCGGCAGTGACGGCGGTCAACTCCCTGACGTCTTCCTCTGATCCGGTAATCAAGGTGCTGCAGCGGTTTGTATTAGCTTGTATAAAGGGGCAATGTACACTTTAGGGCTGTACATATACCTGGGAAACCTAACAAGATTGCTGATGCGTTCTCGTTTCCAGTGGGACTGCTTCAGGACCCTGGCTCCAGAGGCTTGTCCAGCGGGGGAGCAGTGCCCCGGAATTCGTGATTCAGGGGGCTTACGACAAGGTGTGGTCCGACTGGTTCACTTGGGATAGGCAGTGGTCTCTGGGTGATGAGGCAGCTGGGCAGGAAGACTTGTTTAAATGGTTGTTGGGGCACTGGATGGAAAATGGTGTGTCTCCAGCTACTTTAGATAAAAAAGTGGCAGCATTGGCCTTTTTGGCAGGCTTTGAAGGGGTGGAGAAGAACTCATAAGGTGACGGATCAGCGGCGGTCGGTTACATGGGACATTCTGGAACACATGCTCTGGGAACTTCCAGGCGTGTGTATTTCGGTTTATGACGTAGCGTTGTTTCGTGTGGCATTTGCATTGGCTTTCTTTACAGCGTTAAGGGTAGGGGAATTGGTTAGTGCCAACAAGAAGGGAGAAGGGGGTCTGGAGCGAGATGATGTATGGGAACAAGGGGATGTGCTATTCGTTAGGATAGGCAAATCCAAAACGGATCAGTTAGGTAAGGGGGCCTAACTGGTGTTGTACCTGCTTATCGGGTGTAGCATTTGCCCATTCAAGCTTTGGAAGGAATATATGGCTAGACGCCCGGCGGTAGGGGGTCGCCTGTTACTACATGAGGATATGACAATTTTGTCACGTTTTCAGTTTGTGGCAGTCATGAGGAAATGTCTGGGTCGAATGGGGGTGAGCAGCAAGGAATATGCATCTCACTCTTAGTATTGGGGTGGCTACGGAATTGGCACGTTTAGGGATGTCAGAGGAGATGGTCAAGAAAATTGGGAGATGGCAGTCGCGTAGATTTCAGTCTTACGTTCGTCCAGGCAGGATGGAACAGGTTGGTTTATGATAACGGGGGGGAGGTTGCCTTCGCTTATTTAGTGCGTGCTCAGGTTTTTGTGGTTGTGTCAGTTTTTTAAGTGTACTTGTTTGATTTCCTTTGCAGGTGCTGGAAGGTGCGTGGTCTGGATCATGGGCCACTCCTACATCTTTTTGGCAGCAAAGAGGGCGGAGCTAAGGCGGTATGGCCAACAGTTGGGTTTGGATGTGGATAATGATCAAGTTTTCTGGCATGGGATTAGGGGGCTGCAGTGGAACAATTTTTGGGCTGAGTTTCAGGGTCAGCTGGTAGTGAATCCTTGGCCGGACGTGCTAGTTGTACATGCAGAGGGTAATGATATGGGTCAGCTTCTTATGAGGGGCTTGATTAAGTCCATGAAGAGGGATATCCTGGCCATACGAGAGCTGGTTCCCAAGGTGCGTATTATATGGTCAGAAATGATTCCCAGGTTTGACTGGCGGTATGCTCGTAGCCATCATGCCATGAAAAGCTCCAAGATCAAAGTGGCAAGATTTGTGTCAAAACAGGAAGACTTGGTGGCCCGTAATGTGAGTTTGGAGGGGAAGGCCATGTATTTCCGCCTGGACGGGGTTCATCTAAATGATATCGGGCTCGATATCTTCAATCTGGGGCTCCAGGAGCAGATTGAATTGGCATAAGAGTTGTGGCGGGCGCACCTTCAGCGAGGTGTCACTGCTGGCTTGCTGTGGCGGGCGGTCCCCTTCTGCTACTAGAGGAGGCAAACAGAAGGACCGAGGGGTCAAATTGGAAAATGGGGTGTGCACATGGATATGCAAAGTGGATTGGTTACTTACTTTGTTGGTTGGCATGTGAGCCCAGGGGATCCCCGGGTCATGCTACGCAGCCGGGGGTCTGGTTTCATGCTTGAAGTGTTATGGGAACGTTTTTTGGGGGCTTCTCGGTCACCACCAAGACAGCAGTAGGGGATGAAGAACAACATTTTATTGACTGTTTTTTGCACTAATGTTTGATGCACTTTGTTTATGCTCATGTTTTATAAAGTTATTCTACTGTTGTGTGTTTAGCTGTGGCCGACAAAGTATCACTCCAAATAAAGATCTGGAGAGCAGAGTATTATTTCTTAGTGCTAAGAGAGTGCAGCTAGGGTGTCGGTCAAAAGTTATATAAAAAAATGTATAATAATTATTATATGTGGTTTAGCTGTTTGGGATTGTGGGCAAAGGGAGTTGGGTAGAAGTGTAGTATTAGGGGGTGGGTATGTAGAACGCTGCCGGGTCAAGGACCTTACAGGTATTGAATGCTAGGCCAGACATTGTGATCAAAGAGGCAGACAAGGGAGGGAATGTGGTGGCCTGGCCAACTAAGCTTTATGAACAAGAAGTGATGAGACAATTGAATAATCAGAAATTCTACTGTAAACTAAGATGTAATCCAGTGGTTGCGTTCAAGGAGGAATTAGATGGGAATCTTAGAGATGCAAAAGTAGGAGGATTGATCTCTTTGAGGGAATGGCAGTATTTGACTGTAAAATCTCCAATGACACCAACCCTGTACTTACTTCCTAAAAGTCATAAAAATAGGGAAAAACCTCCAGGCCGCCCTATAGTGGCAAATATTGGTAGTCTGATGGAAAGATGTTCATTTGTGGACTTCTACCTACAGGAACATGTCACAAGTCTTGAATCCTTTGTTCTTGAGTCCTCTGATTTGATTTTAAAACTGGATAATATTTTTCTCCCTCAGGATCCAGCTTGATAACATGTGACGTAGAGTCATTATATACTAATACTGACCACAGAGATGCCATGGCAACTGTAAAATACTTCTTAAGAACAACATCTACAGCGAGAGGACCATTTAATGATTTCTTGTGCAGTATTTTGGAATTCACCTTGAAGCACAGCGGTTTCACGTTTAATGGTAAATACTATTTGCAGATACATGGTGTTTCAATGGGGGACAAATGTGCCCCCTCAATTGCAAACTTGTTTTTAGGTTGGTGGGAGCGGGAGGTGGTTTGGTCTCCAGATTTGTGGGCCTTCCACAAGCATATACTAGGATACTATCAGTATATGGATAATACTTTAATTTTGTGGAATGGTCAAATGAAGCCTTACGTGACTTCATCCAACATCTAAATAGGAATGAACATAACATCTTCCTTACAGCCACTTTCTCAGAAAAGGAGGTTAATTTCCTGAACCTGAAAATTAAGTTAGGAGATGATGGGGCTATACAGACCTCCTTATACAGAAAAGAAACAGTAGTGAATAATCTTTTGCATTATCAATCTTTCCATACAGTTGGACAATTCTTATCAGGAGATACTGTACAGTGGATCAAGAATTTGAGAAGGAAGCAGATATTCTAGCAAACAGATTTTATAACGGGTTATCCAAAAGGAGTGGGAAACAGAGCCCACAGAAGAGAGCTTTGGAAACAAGACAGGAGGATGTATTACAACCGGAAAAAATAACTGATGTGGAATTGGTCAGGATGTGTACAGCGTATCACAATCAATGGCCGAGTATACGTAGGATCATGGCACGGCACGGCACGGGTCTATTATCAGAAGTAATGAGATCATTAGTAAATATAACACAAATCATGCCTCAATAATGGATAAGAGAGCTCCTTCTTTATGGGACATCCTATGCAAAAGTCGTTATATCAAAATTACCCACACAAGATTCTGCAAACAATTTGTGAACTGTCAGAGCACTGGTGTAATGTATTTATTGGAGTGTCCATGTGGACTGAGGTATGTGGGTCAGACCAAAAACATGCTCAAACAAAGGATACAGAAACATTTTTCAACCATCAGGCTTTCTCTTAAAGACTTTGAGGAGGGTACAACCCTCACTCCTGTGGCGCAACATGCCCTTACAAAACATGGGAGCAACACACGTGGATGGAAAGTTGTGGGCCTTCAAAAAATTCCGCCCCTAGTAAGTAAGGGTAACCTGGTTGTTCATGCATGTTTTTGCCCGCAAAGGGCACAAAATTCAAAGAAAAAAAGAGAACTTGGTTGAATCCTGTTTTAAATGGCATGTACAAGTGCGGTAAATGTAAAGCCTGTAACAATGTGTAGAATTGCAAGGATTTTAGAGCCCCCAAAAATTATAGGATCTATGAGTTATTGGATTTTTTCAACTGTGACACGGAGGGAGTAATTTATGCTCTGAAATGCCCATGTCTTTTGATATATGTAGGAGAAACTACCAGAGCTGTAAAAACGAGAATTTTAGAGCATATCGGTGACATAAAACTTGAAAAGGAACATCAGTGGCAAGACATTTCCTGGAGATGCATGAGGGAGATGCCACCCTCCTGAGATTTTGGGTGATACAACAATGGCAATTGGGCCCCCGAGGTGGAAACCTAGACCTCAAGCTTAGACAGCTTGAGGCAAAATGGATTTATAGACTGGGCACTTTGTCACCAATGGGTCTCAATGTGGGCTTCTGTAGTGCTATATATTTTATGTGCTAAATTGTATATAGTGAGCCATCCTGGTATGTGAATCTCTTCATTCGGATCTGTACATTGGTTCATTTGGGGCTGGAGGATTTCCTTAATACTTGTTTACTAGAACCTAATACCAGATGTGTTCTTTAGTTCACATTAGCCCAAAGTACAATTACCACTACTAATGTGGGATAAGTGCTAATATAGCTCCAGGGCGTCTTGCCCTTGTTTAACTGATAATTCGCTTTTAAGTATGAAAATAGAGATATTGTAGATTAAATGTTGAGAGTAGAATGGCTTGAAAGTGGCCATGTAAGGTTACAATGAAAGTGATTATATTCGAATATGACTACCTAATTGTGTTCATAACAGAAGAATCACTTATGAGCAGGTTGTAAAGTTGCCAGTCCAGGATGGCCGAGAGATGACGCTTTCTGGTGTGATTCCAGCCATTATCACTTGTTGATCATCTAGGAGGGGTTTTTCCATACTCCATAGGCTAGCATGGGGCACCATGATGGTCTATGGGAGGAAAAACTATAAAACCCAAGCTGATATTTCAGGAGGAGAGATTTCTCTGGACTCTCGCTGGACTGGCCATCCAGCGTTGACTTGACTGCCTGCTCTGCCCAAGGAACTTCTTAGCCGTCACGGGGGAAAGAGTCACTCACGTAGGACGGGTGGAAGTTGCTGCAACCTTGAGCGGACACCTAGAAACACAAGGTGATGTGTTGTGTTTATAGTATTGTATTTTATTGTACTTTTAATCGTTGCCTTCTTTAGGATAACTTTGGAGTTTGTATTTTATATCTTGTTTCAATAAACTTGTTAAACCTTGTTGATTGTGTCTGATGATTGGAGGGATCATAAAGAACTAGTAATTGCTGTTTGTTCAAGTGGTGTCACTTTTCTATGGCAATACATTTTGGCGACGAGGATGGGATCCCTCATTTAACAGACATAAAAAAAACAAATACAATGTTTAGTGAGAAGTCAAGGATTGAGAAATCCCCTGACGGGGACGGACTTGTAGCTGTTGTCCCTAGTGGGTGCAGTCGCCATTCCGGGAGATAGCGCAAGAGTGGGCACTAGGAACAGGATTGTGTGAATCCTGGATAGCCAAAGGTGGGGGAAGGACACCCACAGGAATTACTGTTTTGTTTGCAGCAATAACTGTAATTGAGAAGGGAAATCCCATGCCGGCTATATGCCGGCGAGGGTGGATAATCTTAACAGCCTGGCATTCTGTACATCAGCAGTTAATTAAAGCCAGGGAAGAGAATAATCGGGCTGGGTTACACCTTGATGAAATGCCAGTGAATAATACTGTGCCGTCAACAAGTAAGGAGCTAATATCACAAACGACAGGGAATTCCACAGTAGTCCCTGTCTTGCAAAAAAGGCATAGAGAGAAAGCAGCAGCAAGGGCTAAAAAGTTATGCCCAGCCTCGTCCATGACTCTCCAAGGGGAATCATTCATGAGGGGTAGTGGTGTTCCCCCCTCAGGAGTGGAGTCTGGAACAACGCAAAATATAACGTGTTTGAACAATGAATGGAGTCTTTTTATGTCATATCTTTCTGTTCATGACCAATTTAAGAAAGTTTCATCAGAAAAGATCCTGCTCTTAGAGCTGGTTAAGAAACTAAATGGTCAACATGAAGAACTAAAAAGTCAACATGAGGAGCTAGAGCAACAGTACAACGATTTAATGACACAGCATGTTGCTTTACAGGGTTGGCATAGAGATCTTTGGGACAGATATTGACAACAATTTGTCCATGTGGTTAAATACCCTGTAGGAGACCAGGGTCTAGTACTAAGAGATTAATAAATCTGAAGTATTGGACTGACGTTAATGATGTCAAATATGTACAATATGTATTAAATGTATGTATGAAGAATTGAGATACTCAGCTATTCTATAATTGATAAGTTGCAAGTGGGAATATGGGGGAGAGAAAACAGACTACCTCTATGAACTCTTCTGTCAGGATAGCGGAATATATTGTCAGTCATACCTGCAAAGGCACTTTTGAGTAGTAATTAAAGGGACTCCGAGCAGTGCAGAAACTATGGAAAGATGCATATCATTTTAAAGCTCTCTTTCTCCTCTTTCCAATGATATATAAACCACCACCCTACGTCTTTTAGTTTTCGCTATTTTCGCGATTAAAATTGCCGCGGCCGCGTGTCGTCAGAAAGAGGAGAAAGAGAGCTTTAAAATGATATCCATCTTTCCATAGTTATATTGTATTACACAGGACGACACTTTCCCCAGTGTCAGCAGCTCCATTCTGCTGAATGCAGCTGCTGACTTTGACAAAAAGTCGCCCTGTGTAATACAATATAACTATGGAAAGATGGATATCATTTTAAAGCTCTCTTTCTCCTCTTTCTGGCGACACCTAAATCGTTGCCCTACGCCTTTTAGTTTTCTCTATTTTCACGATCGAAATCGCGGCCGCGGCAATTTCAATCGCGAAAATAGCGAAAACTAAAAGGCGCAGGGTGGCGGTTTATATATCATTGGAAAGAGGAGAAAGAGAGCTTTAAAATGATGTGCATCTTTCCATAGTTTCTGCACTGCTCGGAGTCCCTTTAATATGAAGTGTGAGGAAAATATTAGCAAAGGGTGCCGAAGCAGCAGTGAACATTAGATGATGTATAGTAATTGATTTATAGTTTCTATCCCCTACTTAATAGGCTGCAGGCAGCATTAAGTGTATGGGTTGTATAGCTCCCCGGGGTATGGGACTACAGGTCACAGCAACAAATAGGGAGGGGGGAAGTGACTCTCCGCAGTTGAGAACTACATTATGTTTTCACCAGAGCAGAAAACAATGATGCACTGTCAGTTTGAAGCTGTCCAGCAGACAGCGTATAAATATCAGCGTATGGCAAAAAGAGCTGCTGACTCGGAAGCTCAGAAAAGTCAAGAAAATCAGTAAATAAAGTACACGCAGCTTTGAGAAGAGTTGGATAGTGAGCCTGAAATTGAGGCTAAGTTTATAGTGAGCCGAAAAGTCATACTGCAAGGACCAAATGGTGTTGTAAATTCTCCAGAAGTAACAGTTACAGTGGAGGATTATACCCAACAACAGGGAGTTTCAGATATTTTAGAAAGGTTTAGACAGAAAGCCCAGCTAGGACCTGCCCAGCTAGGACCTGCCTGATTGGCTTGCTGCAGGGCATTGGTAGAAGATAATTTATGTTTTTTAATGGGCAATAGTTAATTCAGCCAATTAATACGAAGGATAACTGATGTTTGTTGGGAAATTGATTAATAAGTACATACTTGTTTTTTCCAGAAATCTAAGGGAATGATGTAATAATAGAAGTTATTTGTGGTAATGTATATAACAAGATTGTATTGTTAAACTGCAAATAATAGATATATTATAATACCCTGTGGATATGGGGGTGCACACCTGTATCCACACTTGTGGGGTAATGATGTTTTTTGGAATATTTTTGATATATGCCATGGCTGTACAAAAAATTGAAAATTGCGCCTGTGAGTTTCACTTGCTCGTATGTTGATATTAAGATGCTCTTTTGTTGTTTAAGTTTTCAGATGATCTTAAAGTGGGGAACCTTCTGCTGTCAGAGGGAAAGCTAAGAGACACATAAATAAAAGTGAAAAAGAAACGTTTCTATGTATGAACTAAACAGCGCTGAGATGGATCCTTCTAAACAGATGGAAGATAAAATCCCGGGTAAAATAAGTAAAAGCTAGCAATCACAGAACTTTATCTTCAGTCATTTCAAGAAAAAAAAAACAGCCGGCTAGAGAACTTCTCTTTCAAATATTTAAAGGGAAAGACTGCCAACGGATGTTATCTCTACAACAAGAACTTTAAAAATTTTCTTTTTAGAACAGGTGTTCTAAGTAATACCGAGACTAAACGAACTTTTGTTTATAAAAGAAAAATGCATAGGATAAAGCATATTAAAAGGATAGAGTGTTAAGGCATAAGATAATTACGATGTGCTGTACATTTACCATGCAATAGGAGTGTGATTTGCATTAGTAAGTGTAATATAAGATATGCTAATTATGCGATGGGTTTGATTTAGAATAAGGTTTAAGGGTGGTAATCCACCTAACAGGTTTCATTTAAAGGGAAATAATGTTCGAAAAATTGTGTTTGGTTATGGGGATCCTTAAAATGGGTATTATGTATTAAGTTTATCTACGTATAGGTAGACTGACTGATTGTGATATCATTTTACCGGATAAAGGGGTTAAATGAATGTTTAATTGATTGTAAATAATTTAATGTTTTAATTAGGCAGGAAAATGAACATTATGAATGGTTTTAAAATAATCCGTATGTGAGGAATTAATTAGATGAGTAAATTAGCATTGATAATATCAATAGGTTTAAATTAATAAATGAGCATTGATAATATCAATAAGTTTTGCTATAAAATAGCAAGTGGAAGAAATAAGGTTTACTAATTAATAAACCTTTTTAAATTAAATGGAAAAAAGGCACTTAAACTAGTAGGAAAAAGATGAAGGTCTTTAAAATAGATTAATTGACCACACTTGTCCTAGTATGGGCTGAATCATAACCACCATGGGTTGACTTTTTTGTTTTTGTTTTGTTTTTTCCCTTTCCCCTCTTTCCTTATTTAACCACTTTACCCCCGCGCGTACGTATTTCTCCGCCCCTTTTTCCATCCTTTAAAAACCAGGGACGGAGAAACACGTACTTTCCGCGTTCCCGACGCTGCCCGCGCTCCCGCTCGTAAACACGCCGCCCGCCGCTAGTAAACACGCCGCCGCCCGCTCGCCCAGAGATCAATGAACGGGAAAATCCATTCCCGTTCGTTGATCTAAGCCCCGCAATGATCAGCTGCTCTCCTATGGGCAGCGCGATCATTGTGAGAAAAAACTCACGTGTCCAGCCTCCTTATTCTTCCTCCAAGCTTCCGGAAGGAAGCTTGGAGGTCGCATTAAAACAAAAAGTTACTGTGGCCATCTTGTGGCCAAATAGTAAACTACACCCTACACATTTTTCACATACAAATAAATGACTTTTACACATAAAATTAACTCATTACCTCCCACACTCTCCATTTTTTTTTTTTTTTTTGTAATTAAAAAAAAATAAAAAAATTTACAATTAAAAAAAATACATAAATAGTTACCTTAGGGACTGAACTTTTTAAATATTTATGTCAAGAGGGTATAACACTGTTACTTTATAAACTATGGGCTTGTAATTAGGGATGGACGCAAAACTGAAAAAAATGCACCTTTATTTCCAAATAAAATATTGGCGCCAAACATTGTGATAGGGACATAATTTAAATGGTTTTATAACCGGGACAAAAGGGCAAATACGTTTCATGGGTTTTAATTACAGTAGCATGCATTATTTAAAAACTATAATGGCCGAAAACTGAAAAATAATTATTTTTTTCCCCACATTTTTCCTATTTTCCCATTAAAACACATTTAGAAAAAAATAATTCTTGGCATAATGTCCCACCTAAAGAAAGCCTAATTGGTGGCGAAAAAAACAAGATATAGTTCATTTCATTGCGATAAGTAATAATAAAGTTATAGACGAATGAATGGAAGGAGGACGCTGAAAGGTGAAAATTGCTCTGGTGCTCAGGGGGTAAAACCCCTCAGTGGTGAAGTGGTTAAACACCAACTGGTAATGATGGATGCAACATGCACTGGTGCAAAAGTATCATAGGTGTGACAGAGTTTAAAGGAGATCAAAGCCCCTGATGTCAATTGCCTGTAAATGGATAATGAAAGTTTGTTTAAAAACGAGGAAAAAAAAATCCAACACGGACGGTTGGTGAACCTTTTTTGGGAAAACTCAATCTGTAATGAGTTGCAAAGGTGTGCCTAAAAGAGAGTCCAATGTAGACGTTGGTAAGCCTTTTTTGTGAGCCTTTAATTTGTGTAACCCAGCCTGGTTACTGAAGATTTGACTGGTTCACAAATAATAACCTACCACTATAGAAGCCGTTGTTCAGGGGGCAGTACTCAGTTGTTGTTATAAATATGTAGGGAAAGGAGTAGTCATGCATTACCAGCTGGTTAAAAGGAAAAAATAGCAGAGGGATAAAGTTGTTTAACGTTTAGTTTTTGCTAAGTGCCTGCTGTGGTTATGCGAAGGTGTTCTACCAACACAGTACAATGTGTGAAGGCTAAAATAATTTAGAGGAGAGACTTAGAATTAAATGATAAAATAATTAATTGTTAAAAAATAGAGAGAGAGAGGATTTAATTAATAAGAGTTTAGGTTATTCCCTAATAAGAAATAATTAAATCCAAGTAACAAATTAGTGTATATTGCAATTAATGATAGCTATTGGCGCTATCATGTAAAATAGGTAATTGCAAGGATGTGCCCCTACTTATCAGTAGGTGTGTTCGGGTTAATGGATCTTTGGGGTCAAAGGGTGGAGAATGTTTGGCCGCAGTGGTGCCCTCTTGATAATGGTGCCCAGGATCAAACTATAGCCACCTATACCCTCAATGTCCAGTAACTGCTGCTATATTCATAAATGCTGCTGGTAGCGATAAACTTGTCAACTACCATTAAAGAGTAACTGTTAGCCCCCAAATTGAAATTTAAAACACTATTGCAATGTTTTATTTATTATATAAGTGAGCCAAAAAGCCAATGTACAAGTTAAAAAATCAATCTAATTTTGTTACTATCTAACCTTTTCCCCCAGCTCCGGACGCAAGCCGCATATCAGATACTGTAGCATGCAGAGCATGCCTATGTCTGGCCGACCCCCCTCTCCCCCCCAGGACCAGGTGCCAATATATTCTCCCCACCGCAGCTGACCGCTCTGACACGGAGAGAGAGCGGCAGCACTTCCAGAGCAGCACCGCAGAGCAGCCGCCGCCGAGTCACATGTGAGAGAATCACATGTGAGAGAATCACATGTGAGAGAGATGCACGGCGCTGGCTGCTCTGCGGTGCTGCTCTGGAAGTGCTGCCGCTCTCTCTCCGTGTCAGAGCGGTCAGCTGCGGTGGGGAGAATATATTGGCACCTGGTCCTGGGGGGGAGAGGGGGGTCGGCCAGACATAGGCATGCTCTGCATGCTACAGTATCTGATATGCGGCTTGCGTCCGGAGCTGGGGGAAAAGGTTAGATAGTAACAAAATTAGATTGATTTTTAACTTGTACATTGGCTTTTTGGCTCACTTATATAATAAATAAAAAATTGCAATAGTGTTTTAAATTTCAGTTTGGGGGCTAACAGTTACTCTTTAAGTGTTAATTTAATCAAGGGTTATTAACTCATATATTCAAGTTTTGCATTATATAGTAACAGATATTGAACAGGATGTCTACCAAGGGTGGAGGGATTGGTTAATTGCTCTGTAGGTTCTCTGTGATCTGGGAAGGTTGAGACAATTGTTGGTGAATGGCAACAATCATTGTTGTCATATGTGTTGTGCAATTTAAGGTATTCCCTCTTTGCAATATATGGTGGTAGAAACCTGTCAATATCCGTGTAGGACGTAGGAAACAAACCAGAGAAGGTGAACTGAACTCTAATAGAATGTACAGACGTTGAATAGAAAAGATTCAAGGGTGGAATGTAGTGCTATATATTTTATGTGCTAAATTGTATATAGTGAGCCATCTTGTATGTGAATCTCTTCATTCGGATCTGTACATTGGTTCATTTGGGTTGAGTCTGGAGGATTTCCTTAATACTTGTTTACTAGAACCTAATACCAGATGTGTTCTTTAGTTCACATTAGCGTGAAGTACAATTATAACTACTAATGTGGGATAAGTGCTAATATAGCTCCAGGGCGTCTTGCCCTGGTTTAACTGATAATACGCTTTTAAGTATGAAAATAGTGATATTGTAGATTAAATGTTGAGAGTAGAATGGCTTGAAAGTGGCCATGTAAGGTTACAATGAAAGTGATTATATTCGAATATGACTACCTAATTGTGTTCATAACAGAAGAATCACTTATGAGCAGGTTGTAAAGTTGCCAGTCCAGGATGGCCGAGAGATGACGCTTTCTGGTGTGATTCCAGCCATTATCACTTGTTGATCATCTAGGAGGGGTTTTTCCATACTCCATAGGCTAGCATGGGGCACCATGATGGTCTATGGGAGGAAAAACTATAAAACCCAAGCTGATATTTCTGGAGGAGTGATTTCTCTAGACTCTCGCTGGACTGGCCATCCAGCGTTGACTTGACTGCCTGCTCTGCCCAAGGAACTTCTTAGCCGTCACGGGGGAAAGAGTCACTCACGTAGGACGGGTGGAAGTTGCTGCAACCTTGAGCGGACACCTAGAAACACAAGGTGATGTGTTGTGTTTATAGTATTGTATTTTATTGTACTCTTAATCTTTGCCTTCTTTAGGATAACTTTGTAGTTTGTATTTTATATATTGTTTCAATAAACTTGTTAAACCTTGTTGATTGTGTCTGATGATTGGAGGGATCATAAAGAACTAGTAATTGCTGTTTGTTCAAGTGGTGTCACTTTTCTACGGCAATACAGCTTCACATTTGCTCCCTTTCTGTGATTAACATTAGTGGTAGTCTCTTGTATTATGGTATGTCTCCATTGAGGAGTTCCCTATATATAACATGCTTATATGAATATGCTAGTACTGAGTGAAACACACTTTAACAACCTATCATTTCTTTGGGGGAAATGTATTTCATTCTATAAACACATTCCTTCCATCCTGTATATTTATATACTGTAGTTGTATAGTTGTATATGTTTGGCGGATCATCATCACCTGTGATGTGTGTGTATATATATATATATATATATATATATATATATATATATATATATATATACACACAGTAGGATATGTGTCAGCATCAGTCCTCCTGTAATTTTCCTTCCTCTTTTCCACCTCTTTCTAGGTCGCTCTTTATTCCTTCTGGATATATGATATCTTGATCAGTACTGGAGCTTTGCACTCCATTTTTATTGTATGCCATCTGTAATTAATTGAATATATATAATTCTTTCAGACTTATTAAATGAATGGTCCCCTTTGAGATAAGAAACATTTTCCTAATGCTATTGATAATGTATTGGGCTGGTTTGACCTAATATGAGTAATCCATAAGCGAGGACATCTATATGCATTACGATTGATGATACTGTGATGCATCTTTATTATATATAGAATCCTGGATATACAATGTTAGTAAGCGGGCGGCATGACAAGAGCCGACTCTTTCAAGGAGTGTATGGAGAAGAGACTCACTCCATGACAATAAGATTCAACTTACGGAGCAAGCCAATGACTCGGACATTAAGAGAACTGAGTCATGCTTGGAGCTTTTTATTTACTCCGGCGATTGAATAATTTAACAAGATGAGCCGCTCTGTTGTTTGGAGCGACTCATCTGCACCTCCGCAAAGCGGCTCCCCTCCGGACTTACGTGACGTGTCCCGGACGGTGAGTTGATTGGAGCGGCAGTGAGGAGTGGGGCGTTACTAGACCCTGATTGGGCAGATGGACGTTCGGCAAGAGGCAGCCGTTAGCCAATCAGGAGCGCCGAAATACTGCGTCCTGTAAACTACCTCTAAGCGCTGTCAGTAGTAAGTATATTTCAGGCTAGATAGTATAGTGAACAATATAGGGAAAGGTTTATCCCTTCTGGGGAACTATAATATTTAGAATAAGGGGTCATCCGGAATATAGGGGTCCTTATGGGGATTTTTCCTGATTGGCTGGGCAGTTTATAGGTCCAGGGGCCAATCACTGGGACTGACATCACTCAAGGGTGGAGTTTGGTACACACCCACACCCATGTGATACCCAGTAAGTATAAAAGGACTCAAAATAAGCCAGTTCTTGTTAGGCTGCTGTCATGAGCGGACACAGTATCTGACTCATGTTTTTTGTTTTTAATGTAATTGCACTTTTGCACTTCTATTAGTTTCCTTGAAAAACCTTCCGCTAGTAAGTGAAACATGTTGGGTGATTTTGTTGGGGGTTTAATGTAATTTATTAATACTAATATGAACTAAGGGGTGGAGCATGTCTACAGAGATGCTTACTATAGACCCCTAGTTCATAAGATTTGAGTTCTATCAGTATTAGACAGTTAGCCTATCGTGTATTTTATATTCAATTATTAAAAGTTAAGTTTTAAAGAGAATCTGTATTGTTAAAATCGCTCAAAAGTAAACATACCAGTGCGTTAGGGGACATCTCCTATTACCCTCTGTCACAATTTCGCCGCTCCTCGCCGCATTAAAAGTGGTTAAAAACAGTTTTAAAAAGTTTGTTTGTAAACAAACAAAATGGCCACCAAAACAGGAAGTAGGTTGATGTACAGTATGTCCACACATAGAAAATACATCCATACATAAGCAGGCTGTATACAGCATTCCTTTTGAATCTCAAGAGATCATTTGTGTGTTTCTTTCCCCCATGCACTGAAGTTTCAGGCTGCTCTTTTTTTCCTGCAAACAGCTTTGCCCTTGTTTGTAATTCCTCAGTATGTGAAAGCCCAGCCAGCTCAGAGGACGATTTATCCAGCTGATTAGAGCAGCTTCTCTCTTCTCTCTTATCTAAATAACACACAGGCAGTGTGCATAGAGGGGCCAGAAAGGGTGAGTTCATAGCAGAACCACAACACTGAAGAACTTGGCAGCCTTCCAGACACAGGCCGACAAGTCTGACAGGGGAAAGATACATTGATTTATTACAGAGACTGTCATAGTAGAAAGTGCTGCAGTTAGCCAGAACACATTAGAATAGCTTTTGGAACATGTAGGATGATAAAAAACAGGATGCAATTTTTGTTACGGAGTCTCTTTAAATATCCTTCTCAGAGGTAACATTTGTGTATATGTTTTTGGTCCCCCCCAGTCTCACCTTCTGAGTTTGGATTGTGTGTTGCAGCTGGTTGTTGGTGAGTAGTCTCGTTGATGGTGGAGGGTCTTCAGTGCTGATTTTTGCTTCCCTTATATTTAATCTTAATAACCAGTTTCCTCTTCTGTTTCAAATTCTTATAGGGATGGTAGGTATGTGGCTGCATAGCTCACTCACAATTATCTTGTCGGTTTTGTATCAAACACTTTTTCAACTCTTTTTATACTGAATTTTCTTGGAAGCATTGGTGAGTATTGCTTCCTCTTGTATGCCAATGTGGTATAAGCTGTCCTTGGTTTTATTACACCTTGTTGGTTTTCCTCTGGTGGGTCCTCTTCTCTCTACTGTCTGTGGGTCATTGGTCTGTGTTAGTTTCACTATGGTCATTGATGCATGTGTTTGGTTGTACCAAATTATGACTCACTTCACAGTTAGTGTTTGATTTTTTGGGGGCGCTTACAATTTATTAATAATTAATTGTTCTAATATTCCTTTCCTTTTGTGTTCAATCCCATGGTTTCTCTTTTAGACCATAACGTGGGATCTTTGTTTGTTGAATAAGCCTAATCCTGGAAATCTGTTTTCTATGCTTAAATAATGTATTATTTGGACATAATGTATTGCTAATTTTTATCTGTATTATGATTAGAAGAACTACTCTATTTGGCTGATTGTATGATTTTATGAATTTGTTCTGCTTTGGACTAAAGGGATTTCTCCTTATACTTCTATTGGTATTCTTTATATCTACTATTGAGAAAGCGATTTCTCCTTGCTTTTATTTCCTCTGTCCTCCATTGTTTATCCCGTTTTATGCGCTTGCCCGTTTATTTAACCTATCCTATTGGGAGGCGTATTAATAGTTGACGGCGCAGCGGCGCTCGGGTTACTATGGTTACCCGACGCCACATGCCCAGTGGAAAAAATAAGTGATGAGGATATACAAGTATTGATATATAATTTGATGCACATGTAAGACTTTCGGTTTAAATGTTTTGATTCCTATAATGAGATGACATCATGGTGAACAATAAGATTCTATCAAGTAATGTTAGGGGGATTCATTCTCTATAGTAAAATTGCTGTTCTGGATATAGCCAAACACTTTGATGCTGACAGAGAGATAGCCGGCTAACAGGTGCAGTACAGTGCAGTGCAGAGACGAGAGAGTGCTGCTTCCACTGATATGGCGACTATACCCAAAAAGCTACTGCTCAATGAGGAGGAGGTCTTCGCCATCCAAGTTAGAGGGCGAGGAAGATACTAGAAGCCCAAGAGATACCATGGAGGCACAGGATCAAAGAGAACACCAGAAAGCGACGAGGCACAGGACCAAAGAGAGCACCAGAAAGCGACCATGCAATGCCAAACGTGGGGATGAAAGAAAGGGTAGGAATTTCTAGTGAAATATGAGCAGGACTGAGAAGATGGACCCTGGAAGATTGAGGGCTTTCCACTGTGTAACCCCTCCTGTCCCTCAGAATTAATTGCCCCCTTTCAACATTCCTAACATATGCAAAAATGCATGCTGAACTTAGGAGCTACGTTCATGAAAAAAACTAGTCGTGGGAATGCAGTACAAGTAGGGTGATAGGAGGGATATAAGAAATTGGAGAGCCATCACATTGTTGAATGTTGATTATAAGGTGATTGCTAAGATTGTAGCTAATAACGTGAAAGTGGGGGTGGGTGATCTGATTGGGTGTGCTCAAACGTGCTATTCCAGGTTGAAGAATTTCGGATAATTTGATTTTATTGAGATATCATTAATTATGCTAATTGAAATAATCTGGCACTTGTTGAAACCAGAAAGCGACCATGAAATGCCAAACATGTGGGGATGACATAAGACCTGAGAAAGGGTAGGAATTTCTAGTGAAATATGAGCAGGACTGAGAAGATGGACCCTGGAAGACTGAGGGCTCTTCACTGTGTAACCTCTCCTGTCCTTCAGAATTAATTGCCCCCTTTCAACATTCCTAACAGATACTTCTGTGTAAATATAGATTTCTTTCACAATAAAAATGTTCTTTTCCAAAAAAAAAAAAAAAACATTTTGATGCTGATGTCATCCTATTACAGGAATGTTCTCGGACGGGAAGGCCGTGTGGTCAGTAGCACTGGGCTGTAAGAGTGATGGCATGGGTGTGTTTAAAAATAGGGATATGAATGTGATTAGGCTTACGGTGAATTTACCGGATTGTTTGAGTGGGTATTTGGCGCAGGAGGTGCGTGTTTTGTGTGTATGCTCCGGTGGATAAGCAAGAGAGTGGGAAGATTCTGGACATATTGCGTTTATTTTTAGGGATACAATTATCGCAGGTGATCTGAATCTGATCAGGGAGGCGAGAGGGGTTTGGATATTTCAAGTAAAATTTGAATTCCAGAATTAAAAAGAGTTTTCCTTAAGAGATGTTTTTAAAGAGGTGAAATATTCACCGAGATTTACTTTCTTTTCTGATAAAGAAAATGTCAAAATCTAAAATTAATTTTGTTTTGGGGTTTAAATATACAGGTTTTTGTAAATATCAGCTATTCCCGGTTTCTTTTTCAGATCACCATGTAATTTGCCTGGAGGTGGTGGTTGGAGAGAATGTAAAATTTAGTAAGGGTGTTACGATTCATATTGTATCATCTCCTGCCTGCTGGTGGTGGTATTGAGTTGGACTGCCCTGGACTTCCACTATCCACCAGCAGGTGGTTTATCATCACATTTAAGGACTTGCAGTTCTTTGTATGGCCTGCAGAGGCCTCTAATGTGTCTCTGAGCAATTACCACCAGATGCTTCCTATTACATGGACTATATAAGTCTGCCTCTTCCTGCAAGTCATTGCCAGAACTTCCTTTCTACAGGTCTGAGTCTCTGGTCACCTCTGTTGTTTGATACCTGGTTTCCTGTACCTGCTCTGTGATCTGATTACCTGCTGCTGAACCTCTGCTAGTCCTGACTCTGCTTCTGTCTATTCCTTTGTACCTTGCTTGTATCTGATTACCCGTTGCTGACTCTGTTATTCCGTTTTGACCTGTCTTTGCCTGCTCCCTTTGATACCGCGTTATTGTATATATATTTGCTTGTACATATATATCTCCTGCATGCCGTTTGTAGTTAGATAGATAGTCAGGGTTTTGGTTTATGTGTGCACACTGTTTTGTTTGGTTTGTGGGAGATTCACTGTATATATTGTTTGCATATGGTTGTATGTTAATTTGCATGATTTGGTTCTTAATAAAACATTATTTTTGCACCTTAATTCCTGGTTCCAGTGTCTGTATGCTGCAAACTGTGGTCAAACCCTGTTTCTCCATTCAGGCTCCTGACAGTAAGTTCTGGCCATATATACACTGACCACTGCAGCTATACTGCACACTGATACCTGGCTGTTATGTCCAAAAATGGATCTGCAACAAATTGATTATTATGCATTGCTTGCTGATGAGGATGAAGCTGAGTGTCGTGCAGATTTTGCTGATTTCTCTAAAGCTGAATTGCAGCAGTTGATTAGCCAGACATATAGTTATGTCAAATTAGGAATAATTCGTACACAAGATATTGAAAGTTTAGCCAGGATCTGGAATAATCTTGCATACCCCAAAATGACAAATATTTGCATGCAACCTGATTCTGACCAAGGTGTAGTCAGTGATTATGATCCACCTTTTGACAATTATGCCATAGAAGCTCTGATTAACTTGTTTGAGGATGACAGGGAATATTTTCTTGATCATTACTCAAACAAAGGTAAACAGAGCGTGCAGGCTTGCATAGATTCCCTCCAGTCCCTGATCACTCAGGGAATATGCAAGTATTGGAAAGCCTCCCTTTTGTTAAATGCATGGCAGAAAATTATCTCTGCAGGTTCCACAGCCCTTACCTCACCTGTTGTGAATCCAGTTCAGGTTGATTTTACCTCAGAACAAGTGAACATGTATTCCAATTATTTAAAGACAGACAAAAATGCCTTTTTTGAATTCTATAAAAGACAAAGCTTTGAGTTTGTAAGGGGGTGTAAATGTGCAGTCGAGAATCTGTTGTCTGACAGAAAATGTAAGCCTGAGTCAGCCCATGCTTTGATCAATGCATATTCAGAAATCTTGTCATTATGCACACCTCCTGTCAACCCTCTGAATGCCACTCACTCCCAGTCCACTGCAGTTAAACAGCTGCAAAGTCAGTCTCCCAGCAAAGAAGAATTTAATTTTATTTTTGACTCTGAACTGATTGATGATTTGTTTGATTTTCTGAGAAAGGATAGAGAAGGATTTATTAAGTATTACTGTGACAAAAGTGAAGGTTTTGTGTCTGCCTGTATACGTGCAACTGAGACATTGATTGCGCATAGGCTTTGCAAGTATGAATCCGCTTCTGCCTTAATTGCTGCCTATTTAGAAGTCCTGCAAGTAATACATTCTTCAGTTAACCCTCCGAATGTCTGTCACATTCAGAATCCTCAGCCCACAGCCACTAAACAGCTTAAATGCCAATCACCCATTAAAAAACAATTTGATTTCATTTTCAACTCTGATCAGATTGATCACTTATATGGTTATTTAAAGAGAGACAAACAAGGGTTTTATGAATCTTACTTTGAGAAGGGGGAATTGTATGTGTCTGCCTGTGTTCGTGCAACTGAGTCATTGATGCTGCATAAGCTCTGTAAGCGTGAATGTGCTTCTATGTTGATTACTGCCTGGCGTGAAATCCTTTCTTCCTGTTTCCACTCTCCTCCTTCTGCTCATTCTCCATGTGTCTCTTCTTGTGTCCAGAACTCAGAACCTGCAATAGTTAAAAAACCTGTAAAATCAGCAACATTACAAACCGCTATCAGATCCACACCTTGGTCCTGGCAGTGTCCAGTTATACCAAGAGAACCTGCTGTTCCAGTTTCCAGAGTGGTCACCAAAACCAGACGCAAATACTTTCCTACAGCTTCCATTACTCCAGTCATCTCGCCTCCTGTGCAGCCTCCAGTCATCTCGCCTCCTGTGCAGCCTCCAGTCATCTCGCCTCCTGTGCAGCCTCCAGTCATCTCGCCTCCTGTGCAGCCTCCATCCAACTCCTGTTTGGTGCAGCCTCCAGTTAATGTTCCTGTGACACTTGTTATACAGACTCTTGCCTTCCTCTCACAACTCTTGCAGACTTTGCCTCCGTCTCCAGAGCCTTGTGCTCAGTCTGCAAAACCTCATTTCCAACCTACAGAGACTTCAAAACAGCTTGCAGAATCCTGTTCACAGTCTGCAGAACTTTGCATCCAGTCTGCAGATCCCTGTTCCCAGTCTGCAGAATATTGCTTCCAGCCTGCAGGGACTCTGTCTTCATCTGCAGAGCCTTGCCTCCAGTCTGCAGAGACTTCAAATCAACCTGCAGAATCCTGCTCGCAGTCTGCAGAGCTTTGCATCCAGTCTGCAGAACCTTGTTCCCAGTCTGCAGAATATTGTCTCCAGCTTGCAGGGACTTTGCCTCAGTCTGCAGAACCTCACTTCCAGCCTGTAGAGACTTTGATCCAATTTGCAAAAGTTTGCATCCAGTCTACAGAAAACGGCATACAGCCTACAGAATTTCAATCTAGTATCCTGCCCACTCAGTTTCAGTTCCAGCTCGCACAGGCCCAGTCCGCACAGGCTCAGTGCCAACTCGCACAAACGGTATCAGGGTCTCAGCCAAAGGTCCAGTCAAGCGCTCAGCCAACGGTTCAGCCATGCGCTCAGCCAACGGCCCAGCCAAGTACTAAGCCAAAGGTCCAGATCCATGAAGTTATGCAGGATGGTGCCCTGTCTGAAACTACTGAGCCTGTTGCCCTGTCTGAAGTTTCCCAACCTGTTAACCTGCCTGAAGTTTTCCTGCCTTCTGTTTCACCTGATGTTATGCAATCTGCTGCCCTGTCTCCACAGACTTTTGCTGCTGCCCAGTCTCCACAGACTTTTGCTGCTGCCCAGCCGTCACAGACTTTTGCTGCTGCCCAGTCTCCACAGACTTTTGCTGCTGCCCAGCCTCCACAGACTTTTGCTGCTGCCCAGCCTCCACAGATTTCTGCTGCTGCCCAGCCTCCACAGATGTCTGCTGCTGCCCAGCTTCCACAGATGTCTGCTGCTGCCCAGCTTCCACAGATGTCTGCTGCTGCCCAGCTTCCACAGATGTCTGCTGCTGCCCAGCCTCCACAGATTTCTGCTGCTGCCCAGCCTCCACAGATTTCTGCTGCTGCCCAGCCTCCACAGATTTCTGCTGCTGCCCAGCCTCCACAGATTTCTGCTGCTGCCCAGCCTCCACAGATTTCTGCTGCTGCCCAGCCACTAGAGACTCCTGTTATCAACGCTCCTGATGCTTCCAAGACTGCTGTCTGCCCTGTTGGTACCAAGCCTGCTGCAGCGCCTGATGTCTGCCAGTTTCCTGCTCTGTCTGAGACCTGCCAACCTGTTGTCCACTCTGATCCTGTCCAGTCTGCTCCTCAGCCTGATGATGCATGCCAGTTTCCTGCCAAGCCTGTTGGTGCCTGCCAGTCTCCTGTTCAGCCTGATCTTGCTCATTTTCCTGCCAAGACTGATGATCCTGTCCAGTCTGCTGTTAAGCCTGTTCCTGTCCAGTTTCCTGCTCAGCCTGATGATGCCTGCCAATCTCCTGCCAAGCCTGTTGGTGCCTGCCAGTTTCCCGTTCAGCCTGATCCTGTCCAGCCTTCTGCTCAGCCTGACGATCCTGTCCAGCCTTCTGCTCAGCCTGATGATCCTGTCCAGCCTTCTGCTCAGCCTGATGATCCTGTCCAGTCGCCTGCTCAGTCTGAAGATCCTGTCCAGTTTCCTGTCAAGCCTGATGATACCTGTCAGTCTATTGCTCAGCCTAATGGTCCTGTCCAGTCTCCTGCCAAGCCTTATGCCTGCCAGTCTCCGGTCCAGCCTGATACCTTGTCTGATATCCTCCAGTTTCCTGAGATCCTGTTTTCTAAATTGCTCTCTGTCCAAAAGATGCTGGTCTGGATTTGGTTGGCATTATTTCCCTCCCTGCCCACCCAGGTTTGCCTTTTACTGCCTCCTGTATTTGTTGCTGCTTTCTGGGTCCTGCCTGATGTTGTACAGTCTTTTATCCAACTTGCCATCCTGCTTGGATGTTTACAGCTTATGTTACAACATCCAAAGACCAAGTTTTCAAAGTGTTTTCCCTCCCTGCCCTCCCAAGCTTGGCCTCTGCGACCCACCTGGCCAATGTTTGGGTTGTCTGCCCTCTTGTGGGACCCTGGTGGACATTTTCTAAAGACACTGTGGAGCGTCCTGAGGCCGCTCCTTCAGGGGGGGGGGTACTGTTACGATTCATATTGTATCATCTCCTGCCTGCTGGTGGTGGTATTGAGTTGGACTGCCCTGGACTTCCACTATCCACCAGCAGGTGGTTTATCATCACATTTAAGGACTTGCAGTTCTTTGTATGGCCTGCAGAGGCCTCTAATGTGTCTCTGAGCAATTACCACCAGATGCTTCCTATTACATGGACTATATAAGTCTGCCTCTTCCTGCAAGTCATTGCCAGAACTTCCTTTCTACAGGTCTGAGTCTCTGGTCACCTCTGTTGTTTGATACCTGGTTTCCTGTACCTGCTCTGTGATCTGATTACCTGCTGCTGAACCTCTGCTAGTCCTGACTCTGCTTCTGTCTATTCCTTTGTACCTTGCTTGTATCTGATTACCCGTTGCTGACTCTGTTATTCCGTTTTGACCTGTCTTTGCCTGCTCCCTTTGATACCGCGTTATTGTATATATATTTGCTTGTACATATATATCTCCTGCATGCCGTTTGTAGTTAGATAGATAGTCAGGGTTTTGGTTTATGTGTGCACACTGTTTTGTTTGGTTTGCGGGAGATTCACTGTATATATTGTTTGCATATGGTTGTATGTTAATTTGCATGATTTGGTTCTTAATAAAACATTATTTTTGCACCTTAATTCCTGGTTCCAGTGTCTGTATGCTGCAAACTGTGGTCAAACCCGGTTTCTCCATTCAGGCTCCTGACAAAGGGCATATGGAAATTAAAAATGTCCTTATTGGAGGATGAGGGGGTGGTGGGTAGTTTTTGTAATAAATGGCAATATTGGGTAGCTTGTAAAAATAAATGTTTTGTAAATATTCAATTTGTTCTTTTTGGCCCTACTGAGATTCCTGCTTAATAACATTTTTGTATTTGATGGGGTCCACTACCTCCAGGTACAGGGGGCGGCGATGGGCACTACGTGTGCTCCGTTGTACGCGAACCTGTACCTGGGGGAGTGGGAGCGTTTTATCTTTTCGTGTGATGATCTTGAGTTATACCTGTGTCATGTTCTTACATGGCACAGGTTTATCGATTATATATTTGTTCTATGGACTGGTACTCGTGACGATCTGACCCGGTTTGTCGAGAGATTGAATGTGAATGACCGTAATCTCTGATTCACCATGGCCTGCGACGAGTTGGCTATCTCGTTTCTAGACATTCGGATCTCCATCTTGGCGAATGGCCATATTTCTACCGATCTTTTTAGAAAGTAAACAGCGACGAATGCGCTACTGCATGCCGAGAGTTTCCATCAGTTTCACACCATTAGAGGAATTCCCACGGGACAGTATTTGAGATTAAAGCGAAACTGTTCATCCGATGAGTACTTTAAGACGCAAGCCAATTCTCTACGCACCCGTTTTTTGCACAGAGGATATCCAGGCGGGGTACTCCGCAAAGCGTTCAATAGGGTTAAGACGCGATCGTTCTAGTCTTCTACGTCGTAGACCTGGTGGATCGGTGAGCCAGACAAATATGGAGGGTGACTTACGCTTTGTGACGAGGTATTGTGCCCAACATCCCATTTACGTGGTATTTTACAGAAACACTGGTATTTACTGCTAAATGATCCAGTAATGGGTTGGGTTGTTCCACAACGCCCGAGCCTGACTTTTCGGAGGGCAAAATCCCCTTGTGACATGTTTATACAGAGCCATTTTGGGGAAGTAAATCCGAGACAACATTGTATCATTCTGGGCACATACACCTGTGGTGGGTGTCCCTATTGCCGATTAATTAGAGTGGGAAGGACGGTCCCCCTCCCAAATGGGAGACTATATACACGATCAAACACTATACCAATTGCCAAACTGGATTGGTGGTATATTTATTACTTGGCCGCTGTGGGGCCTTTTATATTGGCAAAACCAAAAGACCATTATGGAGGCGCATCTCGGAACATATGCAAAACATCAGTAATGAAGAGTTTTTTACTCCGATCGCACGACATGTGAGACAATGTCAAACATGTACAAGCGAAAAAATACGGTTCGTGGGGCTCGATCGAGTCCACGGAACTATACGCGGCGGCAATTTTGATTTATTACTACAACACGAGACACGGTGGATATATGAGCTGAATGCCTGTCATACCCCTGGCCTTAATGAGTCATTTGGTTTTGCTCATTGTCTACCACTATAAAACGCATATAGTCCTGTGATCCCATTTATTATAACACCAATCCTGCTTCAATATCTGCATGAGTGCCCCTGAACTTAAGATTAGGACAGCGGTAGTTCTCCGATTGTGGACGTATAGCATATGAGCCTTAGTAATTTATATTTTGTACTCATCTTTGTATCATTAAGCTTAGCGTGCGAGTGGTTATTCCACGGATACACTTTTTGTTTTGGTTAGTTGGTTGGCTTATACCTCTCTTTTTTCTGGTGTGATGTGCTGATTTTTGTGAGTTGTGTGGTCGGCCGCTCGGGTGTGTGGGTTGTGACCAGCGGTGGCCGAGAGGCGTGTGCGTGCATATGGTGGAGCGCATATTGTTCCTCCTTGTGAAACGCGCACGTCACTTCCACCTTCGCGTGGCCTCCCCTTGCGCCCGATTGGTCGCAACAGCCTACGAATGTGCATGAGCGGCAGTTAGGGGCACGCCTTCTGATGACGCCGGAAGCCGGCGAAACATGTTAGGGCCGTGCCTTCACTGAGCAGGCGTCCCGCTTTGCAGACTTCACGTCCCCCCACACCGTGTCACTCTCTCCACTTGGATTATACAGACTGTTCGGGAAAACGGTTGGTTATACACAGTGGAGTACGCTGGGCACAGAACTGCTGGACTTTCCATTTCCAGCATCTGCCTCATCACTGTTCCATTTGACCAGCAGCGGTGAGACACTGTTCCCATTGGTACATGGTGACCTCCTTTCGGGGTCATAATCACCACCGGGTATGATATGAGGAGTGGTATACACTGGATCCATGCATGCAGTCAACAGTGGACCCTGCACGGAAGTATAAAACGAAGATCCTGGTGTGGTGAGAGATTTCATGTTTATGTGGAACTGTGCTATCCTTTCAGCTTTGCTTGCTATTTATTTGCTTCACGCTGCTGGATTAACACCTGTGCTTGGCTGAATCCCGTTTTGCGTGACTCTTTTGCTACACAACATACACCGCCATTTGTCTGAAAACGCAAGATCCATATTTGTTTGGGAGACATTGCACTATTGAACTTCCATTATAGGGGACCAGTGCACTTGAGCTCTCTTCTGTTCCCCCCATATTGTGACAAATTGAGCGTTAGAGTTAGTTGGTGCATGTGTGGTGGTGGTTGTGAGACGTGATTGTCTGATAGGATGGCCATCTCAGTATATTTTTTAAAAATGTTTTATTTTTATACGTAATTAAAGCGGAATATAACCCTGCATTTCAACTTTGCTCTAAAACATTATTTACAGCATATTATATGCAAAAAGCATTTTTTTTTTACTAGACCAGCATTGGAAGGGTTAAACACAGAGGTTTTAAGTTCCGTGCAGACATTCAGATGGTTACATTCTATTTAGTTAGTGTGTAACTGTTTATCAATAGATATATCTCTTTGGCTGTCTTCCAAGCTCCTTCTCAGTGAGAGAGATGAGTCATAATAAACACATATTTGTAAACAAAAAGTATCTAACTCAAGTTCGGATTCGGTTGCAGAAATCTCTAGGGACTTTAAAGCCCTGTGTAACCCTTCCAATGCTGGTCTAGTAAAAAAAAAAAATGCTGGTTGCATATAATATACTGTAAATAATGTTTTAGAGCATAGTTGAAATGCAGGGTTATATTCCGCTTTAATAAAGTAACTTTGCTATATTTATACAGCGTATTATGAGTAATTTTTGAGATTACCCGTAGCCCATTTTTTCCTCTCCTCCTAGCACAAATCATGGTACATGTGATGTTATATTTTTTACTGAGGCTGTGCTGCTGAATTCCTTTGAGCTGCTTAAGAGAAAGAGAGATGACCGATTATTGTCCAGGATGGAGATTAAGCCTATGTATATGATGCAAGGTGTCATGATTACCGCTCACATGTACAACCCTGACATAAAGATGCTTTGGTGAGGATGATGCTTTTGGTGAGGAAATACTGTTCATCCGTTAAAGTAGGGGACCCACTAAGAAATTAATACAGCATCTTAAATGAAAAATACAGGTTCTTTGAGAACTTTAGAGAGGACCCTGATGGCATTGGAGGGGTTGCAAGGTCTTCACTTTTGGGGGTAAAAGAGGATTTTTTTTTTACCTGCCTATGCCAGAATTCTGTCACTCCTGGGATTAACAGGCCCAGCAGACTCATCGCCCATCATCCCCTCTTGAGATCTCTCTGCTCCAGCACTCTCTGCAGCAGACCCGGGTGAAGGCAGACCACCCACATTGCTTTACACAGCTGTTGAATCATCCCTCAGCCTTACTCAGTCTGAGGGTCAGATGGAGTCTCCTCCTCCTGGGTCTCCAGCGCAGGGCTTTTGCCACATGAGGATGTGGCTAACATTCAGTCAGCATGCCAGTACACCACTTCTAAAAAAGAGGAGGTCTAGGAGGGGAACAAAATAAGTGATGAGGACATACAAGTTTTGATATGTAATTTGACGCATATGTAAGACTTTTGGTTTAAATATGTTTTGGTCTTCTAATCATATCAATTAACCATATCTATAAGTCAGTAGAACAGTAAATCAGATAAGGAAATTATTGCGGGCATCTTGAAACACTGTCCCATTATGTGAGGAGGTCAAGAATAGTTATTGACGTATTTTACATTGTGGGGTAAATGCTGTGGATCTAGGAAGAAGTTATAATGCTAGAGTTCGTTTATAAGACCAGAAGAGGAGGTACTTCTATTTAGTCAGTCGAATCCACCAATGTGCATACGTGAGGGATCTCGAGTCCCAACAGGTACTAATGTGCTATCCTTAGAGATCCTATTGGTGATGCTATTCTAAGGGCTCATATATGGAGTGATTTGTAGGGACCTCTCTACCTGGAGAATGGGGGAATTAAACCACCCTACAGAGACTCCAAGGAGTGGTGTCAATATTCAAAGTTTTTCCTATATGCCATATATGAGACTAAGTAAGTGTAGATTTATATATAACTGAAGAGAAACTACAGGATGATTCCAGATACTCTACTTAATGCTTTCAAACTTATCAATCTGTGTTGACGATGAAATTTGGAAGTTCAGTTTGATCATGAAATCTAAATTTAAAACAACTAAGCTAGGCGATGCCTAGAAACCAATCCATACATGTCTCTCAATTATACATACTCGTATGGGGATGGACCCGTGATTATTTCACGGATTCATCACAATTCAATATGAATGACCTATACAGGTCGATTCACAACTCATTAACACTTTTTCAACAAATTTCCGCATTGGTAAAAAGATTTACGCATGCACACATATCTGTACGCATGCTACCCAACATACTTGATAACCAGTAAGTATGCAAAACACTAGGTTAAAATACGCCTATGACCATATATGTATGCATAAAAAGCTATTTGAAAGTTACGCCATCCCAAGGGATAGCTACGCTTGTTAGCATGCTGAGACGCGTACGTCTGGTTGTCACATTTAGTTAAGCACATATATTTATTTATATGCTTGTTTACCTAGCCAAATCAATATATAGGTTACTGAAACATCAAGAACAATTATCCAAACATTATCTCTGTATGTAATAATTGCTCATATTCGGAATATGTTATAACTGTATTACTGTATTATGGAAATATAATGATACTTCTATAATTGTACTGTATGTATTTTTCAACTTATGTACACTGTTCTAACCATAATTTTTCTTTCTGTATATGCTTCAAAAAATTTTCAATAAAAATTATTGGAATTGATTTAAATATGTTTTGATTCCTATAATGAGATGACATCATGGTGACATCATGGTGAACAATAAGATTCTATCAAGTAATGTTAGGGGGATTCATTCTCTATAGGAAAATTGCTGTTCTGGATATAGCCAAACACTTTTGATGCTGACTGAGAGATAGCCGGCTAACAGGTACAGTGCAGTGCAGTGCAGAGACGAGAGAGTGCTGCTTCCACTGATATGGCGACTAAACCCAAAAAGCTACTGCTCAATGAGGAGGAGGAGGTCTTCGCCATCCAAGTTAGAGGGCGAGGAAGATACTAGAAGCCCAAGAGATACCATGGAGGTACAGGACCAAAGAGAGCACCAGAAAGCGACCATGAAATGCCAAACATGTGGGGATGAAAGAAAGGGTAGGAATTTCTAGTGAAATATGAGCAGGACTGAGAAGATGGACCCTGGAAGATTGAGGGCTTTCCACTGTGTAACCCCTCCTGTTCCTCAGAATGGATTGCCCCCTATCAACATTCCTAACAGATGCAAAAATGCATGCTGAACTTAGGAGCTACGTTCATGAAAAAAAACTTGTTGTGGGAATGCAGTACAAGTAGGGTGATAGGAGGGATATAAGAAATTGTAGACCCATCACATTGTTGAACGTTGATTATAAGGCAATTTCTAAGATTGTAGCTAATAAGGTGAAAGTGGTGGTGGGTGATTTGATTGGGTGTGCTCAAACGTGCTATTCCAGGTTGAAGAATTTTGGATAATTTGATTTTATTGAGATGTCATTAATTATGCTAATTGAAATAATCCGGCACTTGTTGAAACCAGAACGCGACCACGAAATGCCAAACATGTGGGGATGACATAAGACTTAAGAAAGGGTAGGAATTTCTTGGTAAATATGAGCAGGACTGAGAAGATGGACCCTGGAAGATTGAAGGCTCTCCGCTGTGTAACCCCCTCCTGTCCCTCAGAATTGCCCCCTTTCAACATTCCTAACAGATACACGTGTGTGTGTGTGTTTTTGGAAAAGAACACCATTTTGATGCTGATGTCATCTTTGATGCTGATGTCATCCTATTACAGGAATGTTCTCTGGCGGCTGTCCCCAGTGAAGTGGAGTGGGACGGGAAGGCCGTGTGGTCAGTAGCACTTGGCTGTCAGAGTGATGGCATGGGTGTGTTGTTTAAAAATAGGGATATGAATGTGATTAGGGTTACGGTGACTTTACCGGGTTGTTTGATTGGGTACTTGATGGGGTATTTGGCGCAGGAGGTGAGTGTTTTGTGTGTATGCTCCGGTGGATAAGCAAGAGAGCGTGAAGTTTCTGCACACATTGCGTTTATCTTTAGGGATACAATTATCGCAGGTGATCTGAATCTGATCACGGAGGAGAGAGGGGTTTGGATAGTTCAAGAAAAATTTGAATTCCAGAATTGAAGCGAGAGAGGTTTTTAAGGGGGCGTGGCTTGCGGCGCATGTGGATGGTCGCCTAGTCTCTGCTCTCCGATCCCCAGCTGCTCCAAAACGGCCCTAATCAGCCCTCAAATGGTTCCCTCACCACCCGAACACCAGGAAGAGGAGCCCATGGAGTCAGAGAACTCCCGAAAGTGGAAAAAGAGCTCCGGGCGCCCGCAGAAGCTCACAGACTTCTTTCCTTAGCGCCGGCCTCACTCCACGAACAGGTCCCAAGATTGCGCCGGACCTTCCTCTCCGCCTCCCAAGCCAGGAGAGAGCGATCAGCCGGCTCCTGCAGGCGCCACAGCGGTAAGCTCCGACAACTCCCACGACACTGGCTCGGATGAGGAGACTGCCTCTCCGTCCCTGCGCAGCCCGGTTAAAACAAAGCAAAGGCTGTCACAGAATACGCTGCCTCATCGCCACAGGAAGAACGCCCTACCGCTCTGCCTGCACCAGCTCTCTGCCCATTAGAAGAGTTCCAAGTGAACAACCCCTCACACAGGCCTGTATGAAGGTGATGCCTCCTTACACTTAAACAATCTTTAGCTGCAGAAATCTGCTCCATAACAACCCCTATGCAGGCCAGCATAACAGATATGGAGGGGAGAATTGCCTGCACAGAGGACAGAGTGGCAGCTCTCAGAGTGGAACAGAATAAAATGGTAGACACTGTCGACACCAATTCTGATGATATCTCTCTGATGAAGCTAAAAATGATTGACATGGAGGATAAAAATAGAAGACAGAACTTAAAAATCAGAGGGATCCCTGAAACAATTACTGGAGATGAGCTCAAACCCTATCTGACAAAACTATTCAAAGCACTGGCTCCACAACTTCCAGACAGAGAGCTAATAGTTGACAGGGCACACAGAGTCCCCAAGCCAATACAACTTGCAAATACCATACCCAGGGACGTAATACTGAGAATAGCATTCTTCCATGTCAAAGAAGCTATCCTCTTTGCTATGCGTAAACCTCCGACACTACCTGAGGCCTATAAACAAATAGCGATCTTTCCAGACTTCTCCCAAGCAACTCTGCAGTTCAGGAAAGATCTGAAAATAATAACGGCCACATTAATCAATCATCAGATCCGATATAAATGGGAGTTCCCGCTAAAACTCCTTATCACTAAAGCAGGCATCACTCACGTGATCAGAAACACCAAAGAAGGACTGCAGCTCTTCAAAGAATGGAAAATCAAACCTGATACTCTCCCATACCGTGACAAAGACTCCAAACCCAACCCATTTGATTGGCATAAGAAAGGAAAAGGACAGCAGCCTGGGTGATCGACCCAAACTTTATCCTTTACAACCCAATTGCCTTTTACCCTTGGGAACTTAAAGTGACTCTGTAACAAAAATTACAACGTTTTTTTCTACCATCCTACAAGTTCCTAAACGTATTCTAATGTGTTCTGGCTCACTGCAGCACTTTGTACTATTACAGTCTCTGTAATAAATCAATGTATCTTTCCCCTGTCAGACTTGTCGGCCTGTGTCTGGAAGGCTGCCAAGTTCTTCAGTGCTGGTTTGTTCCTCTATGCACACTCTAGTGCAGGGGTCCCCAAACGTTTTGGGTCGAGGGCCGGGTCAACATACTTCAGACTGCTGGGGGGCCAGAGTATACATAAAATGATGTCGAAGTCTTTGTGGGCCAGACAGTGAAGCATAGCCAGGTGACACCCTGCAATCCAATTGGACAGCAGTGTCACCTGATGTGGAATTTGACTGGAAACCAGCGAATAACTGCTTTCTGGCTTCCATATGGATGTCTGGCTATTGTATATGTGGACAACCAATAATTAAAGATGCAGCTGACTGCATCTATAAGTAATACATTTTGTGTGTGTGGGGCCGGTAAAAAAGCCTCAGGGGGCCGCATTTGGCCCGCGGGCCTTAGTTTGAGGACCACTGCTCTAGTGTGTGTTTTATTTACATAAGCCAGCAGCTTCTCTGCTATCTTATCAGTAATAGAAGAGAGCTGGATAAAAATCCTCCTCTGTGAAAGTAGCTGGCTGACACATACTGAGGGATTACAAACACAGGCACAGGCAGAGCTGTCTGCAGGAAGCCTGTAATGTTCAGTGCATGAGAGAAGAAGGGGACAGAAGGTTAACACACAAATGATATTTTGAGATTCAAAAGGAAAGCTGTATACAGCCTGCTTGTGTATGGATGTATTTTCTATGTGTGGACATATTGTACATCAATCTACTTCCTGTTTTGGTGGCCATTTTGTTTGTTTATAAACAAACTTTTTAAAACTGTTTTTGACTACTTTTAATGCGGCGGGAAGCGGTGAAATTGTGACAGAGGGTAATAGGAGATGTCCCCTAACACACTGGTATGTTTCCTTTTGTGCGATTTTAACAATACAGATTCTCTTTAAACCCAAACAAGCCTGATCCAATTTCCTCCCACACGGGAGTGTAACTTGCCCCTGATCCTAAGTCGCCACACATCCACCTTGGTGCGACTTGAACGTTCCTTGTTGTTTTCTCTATAGTATAATATGTTATTGTTTCTGCTTTATATTATCATACATTCTCTATGCTATATTGACCGTGAATATTGCTTGCTATATTACCTGGTTTGCATACAACTCCACAAGGCCATTATGTTTGTCTCTGAACACGAGGAGTATTTGAAGATCGCCACACTAACTAGCCTCACGCATTATCACCACCTAACTCCATGACAATTAGGCTGGCATCACTTAACCTTAACGGGCTAAACTCACCACAGAAGCGGTATGCCCTTAACAGGGAACTAGATCTGCTAAAAGCGGACATTCTCCTAGCTCAGGAAACCCACCTGCTTGATACTACACAATCTTACTGCAAAATCAAAAATTTCCCCACAATTGAATTTTGCAACTTTTGCAACAAAAAAAAAGGGGGATTACTGATAGCCTTCAACTCTAAACTAACAGGTAAAAATATAGAAGTCATAAAAGACCACGCAGGAAGATTTATGATAGTAATATGTGAAATCAATAACACATTATACACGTTAGTGAACGCATACACCCCTAACTCAGGACAGCTCAAATTCTTTAGAAATCTTACACATAAAATCAAACACAAGAAAGGAACCCTTATCATAGCGGGAGACTTTAATATATGTATCGACCCAAAGCTTGACTCCTCTCACATACATAGAACTAGAATACCATCACTGCAAAAAATGCTCTATCTAGAAAAATTATACGACCTGTGGAGAGTATTACACGCGAATGAAAGGGACTATACTCACCAATCTAGCATCCACAAATCCTGGTCACGAATTTTTTTTTTTTTTTGCTAGACAGTACATCTTTACAATTTGCCCGGAAATCCCAAATACACCCTATCACCCTGTCTGATCATGCCCCAATCACTCGGGACCTCCAAGTTACCATCAGCCCCCCAACTTTTAATAATTGGAAGATGAATGACTCCCTTCTTGCATCTATATCAGACAAAAATAATATAAAAGAAGCACTAAAAGACTTCTTCCAGATAAATGACAACAATCAAGTAAGCCCGCCGACCTTATGGGCAGCGCATAAAGCCTACATCAGAGGCTTTTTAATAAAACTAGGCACGATCAGGAATAAACAAACAGCCCACACTCAAAACTTACTAGGACAAATTGAGCACTTTGAGAAACTCTCTAAGAAATCCCCTTCACAGCCAACCAATCTAAAACGATTCCAACTGTGTCATGACGCTACAAGACTGACGCCGGGCCATGCCCAGTCGGCCAAAACGCAACTGTGGTCGGTTTGCGACACAAATCGTTAAACCAAGATGTGTAGCCTCCCTCTGACTAGGAACAGCTGGGGGATTTGTCTTAGCTGAGAGAATCCCTGTAAAAGCCTGGGGGGAGGTGTTAATTAGCTTGGACATATTCCCTGTGGAAGGCAGAGTAACATGGAGGCATGAATTCCCTTTTCTGTTCTGGGAACCAGGTGACACCTAGATGTTAATTAGCCAGCAAAGAGCTCACTCTGCCTTTTGGGAAAAGACAGGATGAGCTCACAGCAGAAGATCAGACTACCCAGCCAAACCGTCTCCATGGTTTAAAATGGTGATGCATGTGATGTATGGTTTCTGCTTATTAAAGAAAAAAACGAGTATCACCCAGAGGTGGGAGGAGTGTATTCGGATTCGTTGAAATTGGACCAACATCTTGGTATACAAATCATAATCATACCTCGTTCGGTTAAGGAGTTATGGACCCCTCGGTAACCATACGCCCTAACACCCGCATCCAAGGTATCATATTAATCGGTAGGTTCTGGGGATCGAGAATATGTAATTATTATTTGTGTGCCGGCCGCGTAGGTCGGTCTAGGGAAATGTCAGGGTTATGGGGCTTGTGGAAGCCCCTGCCCAGATGTGATTACCATAGTCCGGCCCGGGGGCCGACTTTAGAAGCCCGCCTTTGAAAGCAGCTCCATTAAAAGTACAGGAGCTGCCCGGGCTAATTAGTCCTCCATTTTTCCACCTTCATGAACACACGGCCACCGTGAGGAACAAGTGGTGGCCATTTTGATTGAACTTAGCTGAAACAAAGAACTTTGCTGAACTTTGAATTTTGCTCTGAAACAAAGAACTTTGCGGAACTTGAAACTATTTTGCTTGGACTTTATGATTCTTCCCACAAAAGGACATCTTCCACGAACTAAGTATTTTTTTTTTCCTTTTCTTTTCATACTGGCTATTAATGTTTCAATAATTGTTGATTTTAATAATTGTCTGTATATATTAATTATTTATATTGCTTTCAATAAACCGACGCTATCGTCAGTTGTTGTTCTAGCTACCCTATTATTCAGCACACACAGAACTGATCCCAGGTCTCTGAAGAGACGCTACTATTGTTTGTTGTTGGCTAGACAGAATACAGCGTGTTTTAACAGTTTTTATTTGTAGATCTAGGCTCAGACAGTCAACGGGCTCCTCTGTCCCATGGTAACAGAGGTGGTGGCAGATACCCTGAACTAGCGTTTAAAGTTGTAATTACCATACCTCACAGGCTCCCTTCTGGTCGGGCTGCTGCCCAAATTTCTGTCGGTTTCTGCGCAAAGATCGCAACCAAAGCTTGCATGGTCTGTGTGTTGAAACCGATTAGAAGGCAATTTGCGGTCTGACCACTAGGGCTCCGGTGACCAAGACGAGTACCAATTCCTACTAGCCAAAGCCAAACTAAACTCCTACTCACAAAACAATAAGGCAAGCGAAAAGCTGGCTTCTATTATAAAAACCAGACAAGCCAAAGCACAAATCAAAACGCATTACACATCCATTCTCCAAAGAAGTATTATATAACCCTAAACAAATCATTGATGCCTTCAGCGATTATTACAGCTCACTATATAACCTACAGGATGATACTGCCACCCCCAAACCCACAGAGGGGTCCATCAAAAAATTCTTGGAGCCCCTTAAATTGCCAACCATCAATAAAAAACATTTAGATCTCCTTAATTCCCCCATCACTCCTACTGAAATACAACAAGCAATCAAAAGTTTAAAACCAAACAAAGCCCCTGGACCTGACGGGTTCACAAACCTTTATTACAAATCCTTTGCCAATATCCTACCCCCCCCCCCCACACACACCTAGGCCCAATGTATAAATATCTTATGATGAAGGGGTCTCCCCTTAAGGAATTCCTAGAAGCGCAAATTTCAATAATTTCTAAACAGGGAAAAGACGAAAGCAACCCAGCCAATTACCGACCAATCTCCCTTCTGAACGGAGATACAAAGCTTTACGCTAAAATAATAGCCTCCAGACTACTTCCGATTCTACCCAACATAATTAGCCCTGACCAGGTGGGTTTCACCGAAGGTAGGCAGGCAAATGATGGCACCAGACGATTCATAGACATCCTACGCTACGTTGAGATACATAAAGTGCCTTCTCTGTATCTATCCCTAGATGAAGAGAAGGCATTTGACAGGGTGCATTGGAAGTTCCTCTCAGCCACACTATCCAAATTTGGGATCATAGGACCAATCCAACAAGGGATCATGGCACTCTACTCCTGCCCCACAGGTAAAGTAGCCTCCTCGGGATACCTATCCAAAGAATTTAAAATCACCAGTTGGTGGAGGGCTGCTTCACTTCACTGCTGGGAATTGTGAGCACTAATTATATTACATTGCTGTTTGTATATTGTTTTTTGCTACTGCGATATCTGGTGGATTGTGTATTGTGGTTCATCTGATATTAAGCCGCAAGTGTCAGTTTTTAAAAGTACATTTTTTTTCTTTTCCCTCTAGTTTGCTTTGCAGCAGGCAATTAGCTAGGGGGAGGGACTAGCTGCAACAGGAGGTATTTGGTCAGCTTCAAGACTCAGTACTGAGCTTGCTTTGCTCACTAAGTGGCTTCGACACAAGTGGCATAGGCGTTAAAAACAGCCATTACAACACAGGCACAAAGTGGTGAGAGGAAGTAGGTAAGGACTAAAAAAAAAAAAAAAAAAAAACCTTCAACTAATATTGCGGTTTTTTGCATTGGTTAGAATGTGCTAGGCACGTTGTGGTGTAGTCTTTAAATTTTGAGGACACCACCCCAACTTCACTCACTCCCCCTCCACCCCTCCTGCCCCTCCTCCCCCCCAAACTTCACTCTCTCCCCAACTTCACTTACTCTCCCTTTCCTCCTCCCCAGCTACACTCACTCTCCCGTTTTATCTTTTACCGCCACAGTTTACTTTAAATAATTTTTCCCCACACAATAGTCATCATGTTACCAAAATCCTCGGAAATACACTGCGCTCCACTGGATATAATATTCACACACTCAGGGGATCGCAGCAACGAAAAGTCACTTCACCTTAATCAGTATGTCCCAAAAACAATCACTGCGCTTGCTCATCAACCCTGTAATACAAATCACAAAGTGCACATAGTGCCCAGCATTGTCTACAACAGACTAAATCCAGCACCCTGTGCTGCACTCCTGGGGGTAGTGCCACCACCTCAACTAGGGATCACATTCACTTTTCCCCCCTTGTGGGAGCACTCACCAGAAGCGCGTCTTTCACCACTGCATATCAGGCCTCTTTCAGTCAGCCAAGGAGAAGACCCCGATATAAAAGCAAATCCAATTTAATATAAAAACGCCAGGTTACAGAGGTAGCACTCGCTCCAGCCGCAGACAAACGGAGCAGCACATTACCATCCGGCTTCCCTGTTTCTTGGTCGTGACGTCAGCGCGCTCCTCCGACTCCACCCTAATAGTCATCATGTTGGACTATGCTGTACAGTGTACATCCTGTGACATGTATGCATGCCTTGATCAGCGGATTGAGGGTGTTTACTGTTGCCCTGGGTGTGTGCGTGTTGCTCAGTTTGAGGCGGAAGTCGCAGAGCTAAATAAGCATCTCGTAACACTGAGACGCATACACAACATGGAGAAGAGCTTGGATCTCACGATCCAGACACTGGATGGAACCGTTGAAGATGAGGCGGGTGGAGTACAGCCGGACCAAGAAGCAGAGGCAGCCGCTAGTTGGGTCACAGTTAGAAGGGGTAGGGGAAAAAGTGGTAGGGAGGCTAGTCCCGAGTTGTCCCTCACTAATAAGTATGCTTGTTTGCGTAATATTGGGGAGGAGGATTCTGGAGTAGCAATGCTGCAGCAGGATGTGCTCCTTAGCAACCAAGGGGCAGACTGCTGCAAAGAGAAAGGGAATAGGAGTGCAGCTAAGGCTAGACAGGTACTGGTGGTAGGGGATTCAATTATTAGGCGAACAGATAGGGTAATCTGTCGAAGAAACCGTGAATGCCGTACAGTCTGTTGCCTCCCGGGTGCTCGGGTTCGGCATGTAGCGGAAAGAATTGACAGATTACTGGGTGGGGCTGGGGAAGACCCGGCTGTCATGGTACACATTGGCACCAATGACAAAGTTAGTGGGAGATGGAAGGTCCTCAAAAATGATTTTCAGGTACTTGGAGATAAACTTAAAGCAAGGACCTCCAAGGTGGTGTTTTCTGAAATACTGCCAGTGCCAAGTGCTACATCTGAAAGACAGAGAGAGCTTAGGGAGTTAAATAAGTGGCTGAGAAGATGGTGTAGGAAGGAAGGGTTTGGGTTCCTGGAGAACTGGGCAGACTTTACAGTCGGCTACAGGTTCTACAGCAGGGATGGGCTGCACCTTAATGGGGAGGGTGCAGCTGCATTGGGGGAGAAGATGGCTAAACGGTTGGAGGAGATTTTAAACTAGGATCTGGGGGGAGGCGGGAGGATAAAGTCTCAATACGTAGACAAGATGAGGTAAAAAGACAGTGGGAACCTAACATTATAGGGGGTGGGGACAGTGTAAAGATTAAGGAGGTTGGTAAAAATTCAAGTAGCCCATTTCATGTAAACAAAATTGGTAAATGTGGTGGTAAAAATATAAAGTTCATGGTAACCAATGCTCGGAGCCTTGCAAATAAAATAGACAAACTAGAGTTCATTCTGAATGACAAAGGCTATGACATTGTGGGAATAACCGAGACATGGATGGATGAAAGCCATGACTGGATAGCTAATTTAAAAGGATACAATGTGTTTAGGAGGGATAGAACAGGGAAGAAAGGTGGAGGGGTTTGTCTCTTTGTTAAGAATTCTCTTACAGCTGTCTTCAATGATGAGATGGAGGAAGATTGCGAAGATGTGGAGTCCGTTTGGGTAAATATTCATGGTGGAAATAAAAGTTGCCAATTGCTTATTGGGGTATGCTACAGGCCACCTCTTATTAATGAAGCTGCAGAACTGCGATTACTGCAGCAGATTGAAAAAGCTGCAAGTAAAAATGAGGTCATAATTATGGGCAACTTCAACTTTCCAGACATTGACTGGAGTATTGAGGCTACCCATTCTGGTAAAAGCAGCAGATTTCTGGCAGCACTACAGGACAATTACTTAACTCAAATGGTAACTGAACCAACTAGGGGGAATGCGTTACTGGATCTGATCATTTCTAATAGACCAGATAATGTATCAAATGTGCAGGTTCAAGAACATTTGGGAAATAGTGATCACAACATGATAACGTTTGATCTGGTGACTGATAGGCCACGGGGCAGCGGGACCACTAAAACTATGAATTTTAGAAAAGCAAAGTTCAATCAAATCAGGCAGGCACTAAGTTTGGTGAACTGGGATAATGTACTACAAGGGGAAGACACTAAAGGGAAATGGCAAGCTTTTAAAAACTTATTCTCAATCAATATTGTAGTACGTATATCCCATATGGAAACAAAATATCTAGGAATAAAAAAAGGCCTCTATGGATGAATATAAAGGTCAATGATAAAATAAAGAGGAAAAATAATGCCTATAAGGTCTTAAAACAGGAGGGGACCGAGGCTGCACTAAGCAATTATAAGGAGTGCACTAAAATTGTAAAAAAGAAATTAGGCAGGCAAAGATTGAAGCTGAAAAACAAATCGCTAGGGATATCAAATCTAACCCTAAAAAGTTTTACAAGTACATTAACTCTAAAAAAAGAAAGGTGACTGTATAGGACTCCTAAAGGATGAGGGTGGGGACTCAATGGTGGATGACCAAGGTAAGGCAGAGTTAAATGCTTTCTTTGCTTCTGTCTTCACAAAAGAAACAGCACTGTTGAAAATTACAGAGGCGGAAGAGTCTCAATCTTCTAACTGTAATATTAAATACTTAACGCAGGAAGAAGTGAAGGCAAGACTAAATAAATTAAAAATAGACAAGGCACCTGGCCCGGATGGCATGCATCCTCGGGTCCTAAGGGAATTACGTTCAGTTATAGATAAACCCCTTTATCTTATCTTTTGTGACTCTCTTGCAACTGGCAGAGTCCCAGTGGATTGGCGTACAGCCCACGTTTTCCCATTATTTAAGAAGGGCAAAATATCAGATCCAGGAAATTATAGACCTGTAAGCTTAACATCAGTTGTATGCAAACTATTTGAGGGGTTACTAAGAGATACTATACATGACTTCATAGTAGAAAATAATCTTATTTCTCAGCATCAACATGGGTTTACTAAAGACAGGTCCTGTTTGACTAACATGCTCAGCTTTTATGAGGTAGTGAATGCTAATATGGATATTGGGAATGCTGTAGATGTGATATACTTGGACTTTGCAAAGGCCTTCGACACTGTTCCCCACAAAAGTCTGGTGCAAAAGTTGAGGATGCAAGGACTGGGGAAGAGTGTGTGTGCATGGATAGGGAACTGGCTAATGGACAGAAAACAAAGAGTTGTGGTCAATGGATCATACTCAAAATGGGAGACTGTTAGCAGTGGGGTCCCACAGGGGTCTGTACTGGGTCCAGTGCTCTTCAATTTATTTATTAATGACCTAGTAGATGCAGTAGTGAGCAATGTTGCTATTTTTGCAGATGATACAAAATTGTGCAGAATCATCAACTCTCAGGAAGATAGTGTCATATTGCAACAGGATCTGGATAGGATGGCTATATGGGCACATACATGGCAGATGAAATTCAATGTTGACAAATGTAAAGTCATGCATTTTGGACCTACTAATGGTCTAGCACCATACAAAATAAATGGGATACAGTTGGGGACATCAAACTTGGAGAAGGACTTAGGAGTACTCATTGACAACAAGTTAAATAATCGTACTCAATGCCAAGCAGCTGCAGCTAAAGCTAACAAAATTTTGGGATGCATTAAAAGGGAAATAAAAACTCGAGATGCTAGCATAATATTGCCCCTGTTTAACTCTCTAGTAAGGCCACATCTGGAATATGGAATTCAGTTCTGGGCACCACATTACAAAAAAGATATTGCAGTTTTAGAGCAGGTGCAGAGACGAGCAACAAAATTGATACGTGGGATGGAAGGTCTCACTTATCAAGAAAGGTTAGACAAACTGGGTTTATTTAGTCTAGAGAAAAGACGCCTTAGAGGGGATCTAATTAACATGTATAAATACATCAGAGGGCAATATAATAGCTTGGCAGATGAGCTTTTTGTCCCAAGGCCTTCTCAAAGGACTAGAGGACATGATCTGCGCATGGAGGAAAAATGTTTTAGCCATTTATTTAGGAAAGGGTTCTTTACAGTAAGAGTGATTAAGATGTGGAATGCATTGCCACAGGAAGTCGTTATGGCAAACTCTATACCTGCATTTAAAGGGGGCTTAGATGCTTTCCTTGCATTGAAAGACATCCATGGCTACAATTACTAGGTAATGCCCAATGATGTTGATCCAGGGATTTTATCTGATTGCCATCTGGAGTCGGGAAGGAATTTTTCCCTTTAGGGGCTAATTGGACCATGCCTTGTAAGGGTTTTTCGCCTTCCTCTGGATCAACAGGGATATGTGAGGGAGCAGGCTGGTGTTGTACTTTATACTGGTTGAACTCGATGGACGTATGTCTTTTTTCAACCAAAATAACTATGTAACCAATGGTACCAGCCAGGGCTGCCCTCTATCCCCCCTGATCTCTACGCTGGTAATGGAAATATTAGCAACAACAATACGTTCCGATCATATCAAAGGAGTCACGATACATAAACAATCCCACAAAATCGGGCTATTTGCAGACGACACAATAATAGCACTCACTGAGCCTTTAGCCTCTCTCCCCCCTCTAATGAAGACTATAGAAGACTTTTCTGGTGTATCATATTACAAAATCAACCAATCTAAATCTTATATATTAGACATGCATATTACAAAACAAACGGCCCAATCGATAACGAATAACTATCCTTTCTCCTGGGGATCCCACTCTATCCCATATTTAGGGATTAACCTCACAAGGAAAAATGCAGACTTATACAAGGCCAATCATATACCCTTTCTAAACAAACTAAAAAGAGAACTTATAGATCAAGCATCATACAATCTCTCCTGGGCTGGTAGAATAATTGCTTTTAAAATGCAAACACTGCCTAAGCTAACATATATCCTCAGAACAATTAATATCCCAATCCCCACGACTTTTTTTTAAAAATATCCACAAATTAATAGCAAACTACATTTGGCAAGGGAAAAGACACAGAACATCCTTCAAAACTATGACACTTCCTAGAAAACTAGGTGGGTTAGGAATTCCATGTATTTTATCGCTATACCACGCTTGTAATATTGAGATGTCTAAATGTTGGTGGTCTAAGACAGCAGAGGCCCCTCGATGGGCTCACTTGGAAAGCAGTTTTATAGCAGGAGACCTAAGTGACTTCCTAGTGGCACAATTAATCCAACAATCAAAACAGAGCTCTATTCATCCCACCTTACAAGCCACAGTGACATCATGGCGGTATATACTCAAAAAACATGAAAAAAGAAAAAAAGACCTAATACCCCCCAAACTTCCTCTATCATTGAGTCCCTTCCTCTTGGACAATGTTAACTTCACTAAATGGACCAAAACTAAAATCCCAGATCTTACGGACTTACTAATAAATGGGGAATTAAAACCCTTCCCCCAATTACAAAAATAACTTTCTTTACCCTCATCTGAATTCCTTTCATATAACCAACTCAATCATCTCTGGCATTCTATACAAGGGAGCATACCCTTGTTCCCCAAAGCCATAGCCCAATTTGTTGGTGCAACAACAAGAAAAAAAGGTATCTCCCTATGCTACTCGGAAGTCCTTGGATCCTCTGACAATTATATCTTAAAATATGTGAAATACTGGTCTTATGAGTTGAAAGTGGACATTTCAGTAAACTAAGTACAACTAGCATTATCACAGGTAACTAAATACTCAAAATGCAACTCCCACTGGGAAACGCTACAGAAAATACTATTGCATTGGTACTCCACTCCCTCTCGCCTATCTAAATTCAACAGCGAACTTTCCTCAGACTGTTGGAGAAACTGTAACTACCTAGGAACATGACCTCACATATTCTGGTACTGTAAACCAATACAGGCCCTATGGTTAGAAGTGAACTCTTTTATCTCAACTACGGTGTGGCCTCCCTTTCACCTAACTCCACAGCTAGCAGTACTGCATGTGGGACTGGAAGAAATACCAACGCCACACAGATTGGAAATTACTCAAATACTCTGTATCACCCGACACCTGATTGCATCAAACTGGCGAGTACCGTCACCCCCAACACTAACACAAATAATAGCCCAACTTGCCTCGAACTTAAATATGGAAAAGAAGCTACGACATATCCAGGAATAATCATTTCATTGCTGATCCCTGAATACCCTCCCAATCCTGGTCCTGTTGGAGTATATGGCATCTTATACCCAATATAGCAACAGTTATAGTTAGTATTATGAGACTTAGGCTCATATGCAATTAACTTTTTCACATGAGTTTTCTACTAGGTGATATTTTTACATTTGTCAATAAAATGCATTTTAAGCCATCAGAAAGCAAGAAAATGCTCAAAATAATTTTATTAGTCCTTTTTCACTTACTTTTTGGTACTTTTTTAGTTGAAAAGTGCTGGAAAGGTATTTTAATTTGAAGATGAAAAATTATCTCCTAGGAGAAAACTCAGGTGAAAAAGCGAATTGCATATGGCCCTTAGTCTCAGTTTTGTTTTGTTATGTTCTGTTATGTTTTGGAAATATACCAAATGCCTGTAACTAATACTCACCTAATCAAATCAGTAACTATGTTGTTATGACAACTGCTCAAAACTAATGTATAATTATCTGTTCCTTTTTTATGGCAAATAAAAAATAAAAATGTTTTTAAAGAGGTGAAATATTCACCAAGATTTACTTTCTTTTCTCTTAAGGAACTGTCAAATCTAATAATGATTTGGTTTTGGGGTTTAACCACTTTACCCCCGCGCGTACGGATTTTTCCGCCCCTTTTTCCATCCTTTCACCCCCAGGGACGGAGAAATCCGTACTCTGCGCACTCCCGCCGCTGTCCGCGCTCCCGCTTGTAAACACGCCGCCCGCCGCTAGTAAACACGCCGCCTCCCGCTCGCCCAGAGATCAACGAACGGGAAAATCCATTCCCGTTCGTTGATCTAAGCCCCGCAATGATCTGCTGCCGCTCGGCTGAGCAGCGCGATCATTGTGAAAAAATAACAAAGTCCCAGCCTCTTTCTACTTCCTGCAAGCATCCGGAAGGACGCTTGCAGGTCGCATGAAACAAATTGGTAATGTTGCCATCTTGTGGCCAAATAGTAAAACTACACCCTAACCATTTTTTACACACAAATAAACTTGTTTTACACAAAAAATTAACTCCTTACCTCCCACACTCCCCAATTTTTTTTTTGTAACTAAAAAAAAAATAAAGAATTTACAATTTAAAAAAAATACATAAAGTTACCTTAGGGACTGAACTTTTTAAATATTTATGTCAAGAGGGTATAACACTGTTACTTTATAAACTATGGGCTTGTAATTAGGGATGGACGCAAAACTGAAAAAAATGCACCTTTATTTCCAACTAAAATATTGGCGGCAAACATTGTGATAGGGACATAATTTAAACGGTTTTATAACCGGGATAAATAGGCATATACATTTAATGGGTTTTAATTACAGTAGCATGCATTATTTAAAAACTATAAAGGCCGAAAACTGAAAAATAATTTTTTTCCCACATTTTTTCCTATTTTCCCATTAAAACACATTTAGAATAAAATTATTCTTGGCATAATGTCCCACCTAAAGAAAGCCTAATTGGTGGCGAAAAAAACAAGATATAGTTCATTTCATTGCGATAAGTAATGATAAAATTATAGACGAATGAATGGAAGGAGCGCTGAAAGGTGAAAATTGCTCTGGTGGTCAGGGGGTAAAACCCCTCAGTTGGGAAGTGGTTAAATATACAGACTTTTGTAAATATCAGCTATTCCCAGTTTCTTTTTCAGATCACAATGTAATTTGGGTGGAGGTGGTGGTTGGGGAGAATGTAAAATTTTGTAAGGGCATATGGAAATTAAAAATGTCCTTATTGGAGTTTGAGGGGGTGGTGGGTAGTTTTTGTAATAATTGGGGGCATTGGGTAGCTTATAAAAATAAATGTTTTTGTAAATATTTTGGAGTGGTGGGATTGGGTGAAGGGTAGGCTAAATTCTTTAGGATGTGTAGTGTGATGAAAGCGAGAGATAGGAGGGGGAGGAGGCAAATTTAACCAGTTTAGCTTTTGAAACGTAGCTTCTACATCCAAACATGCATGCTGGACGTAGGAGCTACGTTCATGAAAAAAAAAAAAAACTTGTTGTGGGAATGCAGTACAAGTAGGGTGATAGGAGGGATATAAGAAATTGGAGACCCTTCACATTGCTGAATGTTGATTACAAGGCGATTGCTAAGATTGTAGCTAATAACGTGAAAGTGGTGGTGGGTGATTTGATTGGGTGTGCTCAAACGTGCTATTCCAGGTTGAACAACTTCGCAGAATTTGATTTTGAGATGTCAATTATGCTAATTGAAATAATCTGGCACTTGTTGAAATGGTTGACCTGGAAAAAGCATAGGATATGGTGAAACATGATTTTTGTTTAAGGTGTTGGTGAGGTTGGGTTTCCCAGAGTGTTTGTTGAGAGTGATTAGAGGGTTGTATGATGGGATTAGTTGTTTGGTTGTGAATGGCATAATAAATGAGACATTTTGGGGGGGTTAGGCAAGGGTGTCCTTTGTCTCCATTGGAGTTTATTTGTAATATTGAGCCTTTATTAAGATCTGTCCAGAGGGAGGTAGCAATTAAGGGGATGATGATACCTGGAAGTGGCAGACAAAGGTTGAAAGTTTTATCCTATATGGATGATATTTGTTTTGTATGTGTGTCACAAGGTGATGTGGTGAAGGCCAATAGGAAGGGTGCCAGGTATGGTAGGTATTTGGGAAAAGTGTAGAGTATGTAGTTTAGGAAAGGAAGTGGAGATGGTGGTGGATTGGGTAGTTAAGGTTAAAGAGGTGGAGGTGTTGGCGATTCTTTTTGATCCTACTCTAAAGGGGAAGGTGGTTTACCAGCAGTTGTTTGACAAAATCAAAAAGAAACTAGGTTTTTGGAAGTTAAGGCGCCTTTCCTTTAGAGCAGTGCTGTCCAACTTCATGGGCATGGAGGGCCATTTTTTTTTTCTGACCCCATGGTGGAGGGCCGAAGGTTCTTGCTGGAGCCGCAGTCCCCCCCCCCCCCCCCCCCCGCAGTAAAAAAAATGCAATTAAAGGACAATTAGATTGGCAGCACTTTCCACAAAATGCAATGCAATTGGCAGCAGATCCCCACAAAATGCAATTCCAGAGGTCATTGAAGTTGCGCGCGCTGAAAAACAAGGGTACCGTTCTGCGTAGCGCGCCGCGCCGAAAAATGGGTGTGGCCATGGACCAGAATGTGGGTATGGCCACGGGTGGAGACAAATTTACATGAAGTTAGCAATGTGGGACATTAGATCAGGACAGTGGTGGCAAACCTTTTGGAAGCCGAGTGCCCAAACTGCAACCCAAAACTCACTTTATCGCAAAGTGGCAACAGCAATCATGATGCCCCCAACAAGACAAATTTAGCAATCATGAGGCCCCCAACAAATCATGAGGCTCCCAACAAGACACATTCAGCAATCTTGAGGCCCCCAACAAGACAAATTCATCAATCATGATGCCCCCAACAAATCATGAGGCACCCAAGAAGACAAATTCAGCAATCATGAGGCACATAAATAGACAGCATTTCACATAAATAGGCAGAATGCCCCCTTAATATGGTTGACACCTCTCACCTGGCTTTTAAATTCTCCTCTACTGGCTGCTGTGCCTGGCAATAGTGTTTTTGGCTGGATTGGGGATGATGTGTGGGCTGAAAGGCCTTGCGGTGATGCTGTGGCCGGGCTGGCGGTGATGCTGTGGTGTGGCCAGCTGAGGAAGTGACAGGTGTCCCCCCAGCTGAGGTAGTGACAGGTGCCCCCCAGTTAGATAGTGACAGGTGCCCCCCAGTTAGATAGTGACAGGTGCCCCCCAGCTAGATAGTGACATGTGCCCCCCAAGTTAGAGACAGGTGCCCCCCAAGTTAGATAGTGACAGGTGCCACCCAGCTAGATAGTGACATGTGCCCCCCAAGTTAGATAGAGACAGGTGCCCCCCAAGTTAGATAGAGACAGGTGCCCCCCAAGTTAGATAGTGACAGGTGCCCCCCATGTTAGATAGAGACAGGTGCCCCCCAAGTTAGATAGAGACATGTGCCCCCCAAGTTAGATAGAGACATGTGCCCCCCAAGTTAGAGACATGTGCCCCCCATGTTAGAGACAGGTGCCCCCCAAGTTAGATAGTGACAGGTGCCCCCCATGTTAGATAGACAGGTGCCCCCCAAGTTAGATAGTGAGTTGTCCAGTCCCCGTTACCTGTCAGCGCTGTCCTCTCCAGTGTCCCCGCTGGCACTGCCTCAGCTCAGACCTCACAGATCGCGGCGACTGAAGAGAGCAGAATGCGCATAGCACCCGCGCGGAGAAACTTCACATGCGGTACTCCGTGTATGCGGGTACTACACATGCGCACTCTGCTCTCTTCAGTCGCCGCGATCTGTGAGGTCTGAGATAAGGCAGCGCCAGCGGGGACACAGGAGAGGACAGCGCTGATGCAGGCCAGCGGGGACACGGGAAAGTGCGCGTTTTGAGATTGCAGGCATGGCGCCTATAGCGGAAGCCATGCCTGCAACTCAGGGAGACGAGCGGGCCGCAGCTGGAGGCCTGGCGGGCCAGATGCGGACCGTCAGTTGGACAGTGCTGCTTTAGAGGAAAGGTGTTAATTATAAAAGCAGTTATTTTTCCATTAATTGTGTGTGCAGCTAGAATAATTCCACCGAATAAGAACTGGGCGAAGAGATTATTGTTTTTATCTTTCTGGGGGTTCTAAGATGGAGAGCTGCGGTAGGGAGACAACTGAGAGGAGTGCTAAAATATTAGATGACAAATCCTCCCAAGCAGAATTTTTCCAAGCAGCAATTACTGTACTGCCAAACCCAAGAGAGATCCCCCAACTCCCTAAGAACTACCACCCCATACCTCTGCTAAATGCAGACTATAAGATATTGACGTCAATCCTGGCTAGCAGGCTAAATGAAGCGTTACCTCGTCTTTTACACAAATATTAGGTGGGGTTTGTGCCTGGTAGTCAAGCTGCTGACAACATACGGAAAATATTACACATCCAACGTTATGCCTCCTCCAAGAAAATACCAACTGCAATGCTTTCTCTGGATATGGAGAAAGCATATGGCGTCATCAGCTGGCCCTATAAGTTTAAAGCCCTACCCCACTATGGTTTGAAGGGCTGTTTCTTAAATGTCTTAAAACGCATATATTCCATTCCTAGCGCATATCTAAAAATTCCAGCAACATAGACAACCATTTAAAATCACAAGAGACAACAAGGTTGCCCACTATTTTCGTGTTATTAATAGAACCCCTGGTCAACTCCATAAGAGCAGACCTCAATATACTAGGTATAGACATCGGCCCAAAAAAAACTTACAAATGCTCCTTTTTTGCAGATGATGTCATAGTAACAGTCAAATTCCCACACCTCCATCCTTAAATCACTACACACCCTATCATTGTTTGACAAAATCTCTGGGATAAACAAAACTGAGCTCATGACTCAATATCCCAGACTATTCAAGCAAGACATTGGCTGACACCCTTGGCTATCAATACCAAATGGATAAACTACCTGCGAGCCAAGATGCCTCAATATCCTTTGTAAAGAGCTCCTCCCCTGTTGCACCAGCTAGACCAGGATCTCACTAGGTGGCACTGTTCACCTCTTCTTTAGGGGAGAATCACTGGGATCAAAACGCCCCTATTCCCTAAGCTACTATACTTTTTAGAGTACTCCCTATAGCTGTTAATGGTAAACACATTGCTAAACTTCAACAACGTCTGAAATTTGTGTAGGCCTATAAGCGCCCTAGGGTCAAAGACAGTCTCACACTCTGAGGGAGGTCTGGGAGTCCCTAAACTCAAACTATAAGGCTACTCAATTGGCGCAAATTCCAGCCATTTATGCCGGTAACTTGGCACCATTTTGGGTTAAATTAGAATCTGATCTACTGAAGCCCTGTACCATTTTAAGGATTACTTTGGTCCTCTTTGAACAATCTCACAAAACTCTGTTCCTCCTCCTCATATACGGCCCATTCATTTAAAATGTGGAAAACCGTGAGGTTTGTATATAAACTACAGTCCCACCACTCTTACAAGCCTTATAGGCAACCTAGACTTCCCCCCCTGAGACTTGACCTAGAAGCTTTTAAATGGTGGATTTCACATGATTTTACCACCATAGGGAAATTCACCAAGGCAGCCAAACTAATATTTGACCAAATGAAAAGAGATAATTGTATCCCCGACCCCCCCCCCCCCCCCCCCGTGAAGCTTATAAAACAAGGCAAGTATTTCATTTTAACTTAAAGGGACTCCGAGCAGTGCAGAAACTATGGAAAGATGCATATCATTTTAAAGCTCTCTTTCCAATGATATATAAACCACCGCCCTACGCCTTTTAGTTTTCGCGATCGAAATTGCCGCGGCCGTGACTTCTAGTGCAAAAATAGAGAAAACTAAAAGGCGTAGGGCGACAATTTAGGGGTCGTCAGAAAGAGGAGAAAGAGAGCTTTAACATGATACCCATCTTCCCATAGTTATATTGTATTACACAGGGCGACTTTTTCCTGCTGAATGGAGCTGCTGACTTTGAGAAAAAGTCGCCCTGTGTAATACAATATAACTATGGAAAGATGGATATCATTTTAAAGCTCTCTTTCTCCTCTTTCTGGTGACACCTAAATCGTCACCCTACGCCTTTTAGTTTTCTCTACTTTCGCGATCAAAGTCGTATGTGTATTGGCTTCTGTTCTGTGCCTCCAAACGCACTAAACCAGGTTTTATCTTAGGATGGGAATCAGACATGAACAAAATGCTTTCAGATGCTAGATGGACTCATTGTCTTACCACCCTAAATATAACGTATATTATTAGATGTAAGAAACATCTTATAGGTTATTACACAGGTCACATATCACCCCATCAGTGTCATCCAGGTTTAACCCAAATCATTGTAAATATTGTTTTAGAGCATGCATGTCAAACTCCGGCCCGTGGGACAAATCTGGCCCTCAGAGCTATTAAATTTGTCCCTCAAGTGGTTTCCCCACTTTGCATTATGTTTGGCCCACTCTGGACCACCAAAGAAACTATAATGGAGGTGAAGCCCTAGAACACCAGGGAAGCCATATTGGTTGGAAAGCACTAAAAACTAAAGCACTGTATAGGGAGGGTGGAGGCTTCTAGGCACCAGGGAAGTGTATAGATGTTGGAGGGGAGCCATTAGACACCTGGGAACTTTATAAATGATGATGGTGGCCAGTAAGCATTGAGGTTGGCCCGCAACTAGGTCCCAGTGTACAATTTCGGCCCACTTTGTATATGAGTTTGACACCCGTTTTAGAGGATGCTATTTAGAGGGAAACACATGGAACATTTGGTGGGCCTGTCCATTAGCACAAAGCTTTTGGTCCAATATTTCAGCTAACATCAACAAGAGGTTGTATCTTTAGAGCTTGATCCTGACCCAACAGTATTTCATCTAGGAAATCAACCAAAGGGTGTAAATTACGCTTAATAAAAATGTATGCTATATGTGGCTTCACTAGCAAAATGTCACCTTTCCAGGAACTGGAGGTCTCCACACCTTCCATAAGACAGGTTTTTTTTTAGAAACTCACAGATGTGATGATTTCAGAATTAATAATTGCTAAACTTAAAGAGGTCCCGAGGTGGGAATTACTTTTACTATTGGGGCACAGAGGCTGGTTGTGCGCACTAAGACCAGCCTCTGTTGCCCCATCGTGTGCCTCCATGTCCCCCCTGCTCGCCGCTATACCCCCCGCATTGCTGGCGACACGCAGCGTGTCGCCAGCTCAATGTTTACCTTGCGCTGTCAGTCAGCGCTGCTCCCCTGCCTCCTCCGCATCGGCGCACCCGCCCGTGTCCCTTCCCTCCCGCTGATAGGAGGGAAGTGACGCGGCGGGTGGCGCCGATGCGGAGGAGGCGGGGGAGCGGCGCTGACTGACAGCGCAAGGTAAACATTGAGCTGGCGACACAGCCAGCAATGCGGGGGGTATAGCGGCGAGCAGGGGGGACATGGAGGCACACGATGGGGCAACAGAGGCTGGTCTTAGTGCGCACAACCAGCCTCTGTGCCCCAATAGTAAAAGTAATTCCCACCTCGGGTTCTCTTTAAAGACAGTATTCACAACTTTCAAAATGACCCCCAGTTAAAGTACATTTTGGCAGTAAGTAGGCAAAGTCATACCTTGTAGCTATGAGAAGAGCAGCGGCTAAGTCAAGAAGATGACCACAACCCTCAGTAAAAGTACATTTTTACCAGCAAGTAGGTAAAGCCGTACCTTGTACCTATGATAGGAGCAGCGGCTAAATCAAGAAGATGACCATGACCCTCAATCCTTGCAGCTCCTGGATTAAGAGATTTTTTTTTGTTTGTTTTCACAATCCATTTTAATAATTTACGACCTAATGGTCTATGTAAGGTTATCAGTGCAGTATATTGATTTTATCACACACGCACAAAGCATTTTTTTTTTATGAAAAGTACATTGCACGTGGGTACGTGTCGACGCCCGCTAACCCTGAAATCAATGAATGGGAACTGTGTTCCCTTTCACCAATCTAAGTGCCGGAATCAGTGATGGCTGGCATCAATGAGATGGCTGCAGTAATTGTAATAGTAAAAGTAACATGTGCACGCAATACTTCCTATTAGCGTACTGATAGTACACGAGGCAGCGGGAATGCTGCCCGCATCCTCCACACATATGCTTTGTAGGCAGCACACAATCTCGCCTTGCAGCACTGGATTCTTGGTTCGTTTCCTAGCCAGGACAAAGTCTGCAAGCAGTTTGTATGTTCTCCATATGTTTGCGTGGGTTTTCTCTGGGCACTCGTGTTTGTGTGGGTTTCCTCCAGGCACTCTGATTTGCTCCCAATTACCAAACACATACAAATAAATTAACTGGCTTCCCCCTAAATTAGCCCTAGACCAGTGTTTCTCAACATTTTATTGGTATGTACCCCTTTTAAAACCCTGTACTCACCAAGTACCCCCAAGCATAGTAAACATTAACACAAGTACTCCTTGACAAATGTATATTTAATTGTAGTACATGATAATTGGTTCTAAACATTTTCCAATCATCTACTATTGCTTTAATTAGCTAAAACACTAATTTGTTTAAGTAAGATTTATCATTTTCTAAAATGCTAAATTTGTTATTCTTGCTTCAGTATACCAAGCCTTAGTACCCCCTGGAACCATCAGAAGTACCACACATTGAGAACCTAGACCCTAGTCTACTATACAATACAATAACATTTGTAAAGAGCTTTTCTCCCCTAGGACTCAAAGCGCATAGTTGTATCTCAGATTAATACAGGGTTGCAGGCTGGGTTGTGTTACAGAGGAGATAGTCAGATGTTCATGAATGCCAGACTGAAGAGGTAGGTTTTCAGTTTAGACTTAAATGCTTCCAGGGATGGAGCTGTCCTGATTGGGTGTGGCAGGGAGTTCCAAAGTGTAGGGGCAGCATGACAAAAGGCTCTGTCTCCAAAGGTTTTGAGGTGGACTCTGGGGGTGACCATGGTGTTACGTCCTTGTGATCTAAGATTGTGGGGGGTGTGATGCAGTTGCAACAAGTCCTTCAGGTATCCAGGGCCCAGATTGTGCAAGGATTTCAATGTCAGCAAGCCAATCTTAAACTGAATTCTCCATTTTATCGGTAGCCAGTGGAGTGAGCTATACATATGACTATGATAGGGATTTAGATTGTAAGCCCCTCTGAGGGACAGTTAAGTGACAAGTCAATATACTCTGTAGAGCGCTGCAGAAGATGATGGCGGTATATAAATACTAAATAATAATGCACCAGAAAATTATGCGTGAGGACATCTTGTGGCCAGATAATACACTTTTTTTTTTTTTTTATATAAATACACATACATAAATGTAACCCCTTACCTCCCACACTCCTATAGTTACCCAAATAAAATATATGCATTAAAAATGAATTAATGAAAATGTCTGTGCTATATAAACACAATAATAATATAGTAGGACATTAGACTATGTTAGGATTAGATTGTGATCTCCTCTGAGGACAGTCAGTGACATGACTATGTACTCTGTAATGTGCTGCAGAAGATGTCAGTGCTATATAAATACATAATATAATAATATGGTAGGACATTAGACTATGGTGAGATTAGATTGTGAGCTCTTCTGAGGACAGTCAGTGACATGACTATGTAAACTGTTAAGTGCTGCAGAATATGTCAGTTCTATATAAACACAGAATAATATTATGGTAAACCATTAGACTATGGTAGGATTAGATTGTGAGCTCCGAGGACAGTCAGTGACATGACTATGTACTTTGTAAAGTGCTGCAGAAGATGTCAGTGCTATAAAAGTACTTAATAATAATAATAGTGGTAGGACATTAGACTGTGACTATGGCAGGATTAGAATGTGAGCTCCTCTGAGGACAGTCAGTGACATGACTATGTACTCTGTACAGCGCTGCAGAAGATGTCACTGCTATATAAATACATAATAACAATATGATAGGACATTAGACTATGACAGGATTAGATTGTGAGCTCCACTGAGGACAGTCAGTGACATGACTCTGCACTCTGTAAAGTACTGCAGGAGATGCCAGTGCCATATAAATACATAATAATAATATGGAGGACATTAGACTATGGCTATGGTAGGATTAGATAGTGAGCTCCTCTGAGGACAGTCAGTGACATGACTATGTACTCTGTAATGTGCTGCAGAAGATGTCAGTGCTCTATAAATACATAATAATATGGTAGGACATTAGACTATGACTATGGTAGGATTAGAGTGTGAGCTCCTCTGAGAACAGTCGGTGACATGACTATGTACTCTGTACAGTGCTGCAGAAGATGTCACTGCTATATAAATACATAATAATAATCCTAGAGATTAATTGGTGAATTAATATTTGTTCACTTAACAAAAGCTGCTGTTAAACTCTCACCACTTTACATTAAGCGGTATTCGCTGGAATACATTTTCCTGCTTTTTTTGCTACTCCCAACTCCCATAAAGGCAACACTAAATTAGGGGATCAAATTTCTCAGACCACAAAAATAACCTGCTGTGTATAAACACCAAATACAGTTATGGGTGGAGTAAGCCATTAAACTTACAGGAAATCATCCCATTTGCATATATAACGTGAGGCCTTTTATGCCGCAGCTGGAGGACTGTACAGTACCCTATCACTCCTGCACATCTCCCAATCTCCAGGCTGTGCATCCTGCTGTATGCTCTCTACATGCATGACGTAACTCCATGTGGCCACATGGGAGGGTCTGTACAGTGCTCTATTATTCCTGCATGCCCCACACCCCATATCTCCAGGCTATCTGTGCCTCCTGCTGAACATTTTCTACTTGTGGCCACATTGGGGGACATGGATGTCTGTACAGCGCTCTATCGCCCCAGCACGCTCTGGATGTCTGTACAGCGCTCTGGGGTACATGGATGTCTGTACAGCACTCTATCGCCCCAGCACGCTCCCCTCTGTAGATGTGGCCACGTTGGGGGACAGGGTTCTATCCCCTGCACGTCCCCCTATATCTCCAGCCTGCCTGTGCTCTGCAGGAGGTCACAGCATGCGTCCACATTGGGGGATAGGTAGTCTGTGCAGCACTCTGTGCATGCATGTGCAGTCTATGCAGCGCTTCATCTCCTCTGCACACCCCTCCCTATCTCCAGGCTACATGCAGCCACATTGGGGGGCAGGGTAGTGCTGTATCGCCCCTGCATGCTCCCCTATATCTCCAAGCTGTCTGTGCTCTGCAGGAGCCACATTGGGGGACAGGGTGGCCAGCAGCAGCACCTGTAATGTGTGCAACATGTGAGGACAACAGCTCAGGGCACTGTGCAGAGATTACAGCTGTCACTATACACCCCCTCTCCCCCATGGAAGCACATACTGCGTGGAGTGCGGTCTGCAGTATACAGCCAGGCAGATCTCTCCTTCTCAGGCTGGCAGTATACAAAACATCCCTCTCCCCCATGGAAGCACAGGCTGGATGGAGTCTCCCCTCCCCAGGCCGGGCACTACATGGCCACCTCTCCCCCATGTGAGCAGCACGCACGCTCCCCCGGCTCATCATTACACAGCACGAGCAGCTGCACTTCCCCCGCACACAATGCGCTGCGCCCAGCACTGATAATTATAGACTGCTATAGATGAGCGTGATCCGCCATGCAGCGCGCGAGGACGAGCTGAGCAAGCATGTGACCGCGCGCCCTACAGCCGAGCACGTGACGGGACAGGGGGGGGAACTGCAGAGATGGGCGGGCGGACGGTGACGTAAGGCCCGGTTCACATTAGCGGTGGCTATCCGGAATAGCCGTGCCGGAGCTGCACCGCATGCTGGCCGGACGAAACGGACGCACGGCATAGCAATGTTAAGTCTATGCCAGGGTTCACATGTGTCCGTTTCGTCCGGACCGGAGCCGGACCGGATCCAGGCTCCGGTGTCCGTTCCAACATGCGCTATTTTTTGGTCCGGCTCCTCCGGCAGCCGTATCCGGGGCGGAGCCGGACTGCACCATCCGGCCAATGGAAACCAATGAGAACCGGAGAGCGCACAACACACTGGCAAAAAATCCGGATGTTCTACCCCACTTCCTATGCGGATTTTTGCGGCGATATTGGCTGGGGACACATGGGCAAGCATTTTGGAGTGGAGCAGCACAGCTGGATCCGGATCCAGAGATGTTGGCAGCATGTCGGAGGTGGAGGTGAGTGCTAAACAGCAGAGGGCCTGATTCCACAGGTCCCCCTTCTGCTGACCTCCCAGACCCCAAAATTTTTTTTTTTTTTTATACAGGTTGTACTCTTTAAGAATCCGGATCCGGACCGCAACCGTGTTCATACCGCACGGAAACCGTATGCAACCGGACCGGATCCGGACAGGAACCGTACGGTTCAGGTCCGATCCGGCTCCGGTGCGGTCCGGACATCCGGTGCGGTTTTTGCAAAACCGCAAGTGTGAACCGGCCCTAAGTCAGCCTCAGCCTAGTTTCAGTGGGAAGGGGGGCGGAGCCGTCCGGGTTTGAGCGAGCAGAGGCGGGGATAGCCGCGTGTAGTGTGGGCGGAGCTGGTTGATCCTCTAACTTTCTGGCGGCAAATCGCGGTGGCCACGTGGTTGGGGCGGGAGAGGGTGGTTATGGCGGCTGCGCTTCTGCTTGTTTGACGCTGCGGGGTGAGGGGCTGTGCGGGGACCCCTCTATTTCTAGATGGGGTTATATGCAGATATCACTGCTCTGCTGCTCCTCGGTGCGGGGAGAGAGTGAGGCGGCTGTGTGTGCAGAGGGGAATATATATATATATATATATATATATATATATATATATATATATATATATATATATATATATATATATTACCGCAGGCTGATTCCTGTAATAATGTGTGGACAGAGATATGGTGACAGCAGTGTGCCTGTTTATGAGACATTGTACCTATGTATGCCAGGCTGTGTATAGCTGCAGCCTATCACTGTATAACCTGCTGTCATAATATACAAGATCTCTGCCAGACCTTAAAGGGAACCTTAACTCTGGGATAAAAAAAAGTTTCCCTTACCTGGGGCTCTCCAAAGCCCCCTGCAGCCGTCCAGTGCCCTCGCCAGAGGCGGGACAAGGTCCTTCAGCACCCAAGGCTGAGACAGTAAAGTGCGCCCCTCCATCCCTCCCACCCCAGTCGTCACACACTGATTGCTATTAGACTAATAAGTGCCCCAGGGCCCCCAACCTCCCCAACACCGTAATCTCTAGTTATCTGGCTTGCAGTCACTGTCATGTATCCCCTTTTCTTATTTCTTTCTGCTTCAAACACAATTGGGAATGACAACTGAATGAATTGTGAGCCCCCTCCTACACTGCGCCCTGAGGCTGGAGCCTCTCCAGCCTTGGCCCGGCCCTGGCCCTCGCAGCTCCTCCAGTGTCCTCCGGTCCCCCACCGTGGCTTAGTTTAGTTTTCGGCCGACTGACAGTCGGTTCCCGGCAACGCGTCCTCTTCTTCATCCAAAAGATAAGAAAGAAGGCGGGCACTGGTGCTCGTTTTACCTTAAGAACATTTATTGGCGGCAGATGGTAAAAGCAGAGGAGGCCCCCGGTGGAGAGCGCTCCCCCCTACCGTCCTCTTCTTCGCTTTCCCCGCTGTCAAGCATGTGATGCGCAATACACTTGCACCTGACCGCGGGGAAGGCGAAGAAGAGAACGCGTTGCCGGGAACCGACTGTCAGTCGGCCGAAAACTAAACTAAGCCACGGTGGGGGACCGGAGGACACTCGGGGAGCTGTGAGGGCACAGGATGGCTGCAGGGGGCTTTGGAAAGCCCCAGGTAAGGGAAACTTTTTTTTTTCTATCCCAAGGTTAAGGTTCCCTTTACAGGAGTTATCAAGCAAACTAAGTCATTGTGAAGCCCCCCCCCCTCTACTTACCTGGGGTTTCCTCTAGCCCAGGCATGGGCAAACTTGGCCCTCCAGCTGTTAAGGGACTACAAATCCCACAATGCATTGCAGGAGTCTGACAGCCACAGTCATGACTCATAAAGGCAAATGCATTGTGGGACTTGTAGTTCCGTAACAGCTGGAGGGCCGAGTTTGCCCATGCCTGCTCTAGCCCATTGTAGATGACACATCCGATGCCGCAGCTCTGCTCTCAGCTGTTTGGCCCGGGGTACCCGCCGATGAAGAGGGCAACTTCCTCTAGTATGCCTGCGCAAGCGCTGCTGTCAATCATGTCCACAGTGTACTGCGCCGTACACCGTGGGCTAGATTGACATCAGCGCAGGTGCAGTAGAGACAGCCTCTGCATGGGCAGGGACCCTGGGTCAAACGGCTGAGAGTGGAGCAGCATCGGATGTGTCATCTGCAATGGGCTGGAGGAAGCCCCGGGTAAGTGTGTGTGTGTGTGTGTGGGGGGGGGGGGGGTTTACAGTTTGCCTGATGACTCCTTTAAAGGAGTCATCAGCCATAAATAGCTCCACCTCTCCCGCTCTACTCACCCGGGCTTCCTCCAGCCCCTTGCAGTTGATGTCCCGCGCTGCAGCTCCGCTCGCAGCCGCCTGACCCGCTGGTGCAGAGGGCATCCTCTAGTGCGCCTGTGCGATCGCCGCTGTCAATCAAGTCCACGTCTGCTGTGTACTGTGCAGGTGCAATGGTTATGCAACTGTGCAGTACACCGCGGACAACGTGGGCTTGATTGATAGTGGCACTCGTGCTGGCGCAGTACAGACGACCTCGAGGTTGCCTTCTGCACTGGCGGGGACCCCAGACCAACGGCTGAGAACGGAGCTGCAGTGTGGGGCATGTCGGCTGGAGGAAGCCCCGGGTAAGTAGAGGGGGGGAAGTAAATTATGGCTGATGACTCCTCTAAACTCCCATTTTGTGTTGGGGGTGGGGAAGTGGGTACAACCATTGCACATGGTTAAAGTGACCCTGAGATGGGGCTAGAGGAATAAAATATACGTACCTAAGGCTTCCTCTGGCTTGATTGTTCCCATGCCATCCTTCTGACCGCCGGTTCGCTCACTACTGGCCTCTGGTTCTGGGGCCGACTGTGCAGGCCAGCCTCATTCACATTGTCAGGAGTGGAAAACGCTCCAGGTCGACTGGAGCAAGACGGTTGCACGCCCGGCCGGACTGCACATGCACCACCTGGCCCCCGCTTGACGGATTTTCCAGGGCCTTTAGTGGGTGAACCGGCAGTCAGAAGAAGACAGCGTGGGAACGATCAGACTGGAGGAAGCCCCGGGTATGTATATTTTATTCCTGTGGCCCCATCTCTGGTATCCTTAAAAGGACCACTATCGCAAAACATTTCATTTTTTTAATACTCCCTCAGTAGTTACAGAAAGCACACAAGATTCCCTGTGTCATGTATTTCAATTTCTAGTATTGTCCTTTAAACATTACCATGTCACTGTATCCTCCAGCTTGTCATTACGTAGCAGTGTCCGCGCTGCACAGAGAGCTGCCTCCCCGAATGCCTGCAGGGCACAGGGAGAGTGCGGGGACCTTTCTCTAGTATCGGAGAAGGAGGAATAGCGGTTAGGCGGGTGAGTTTTCACAGGGATTTGGCTATCTGTTATTTACAACGCCTGACAAGGTTACCCCTATGAAGGGATCATAGTTACAGAAGTCCATCAGCACAAGTGCTGGCACTGACATATATAGGATACAGTGACGTGTGATTGTTTAACTATCTAACGCCAATTGGCGTGAACGAGGCGGCTCCCCAGGACTGCCTAATGCCAATTAGCGTCAAGTCCTGGGGAGAGGAGATTGCAGGGGATTGCCCACGCATCCCCGTATCAGTCTGCCAGCGGCGATTGTCGCTAACAGACTGTTAGATGGGGAAACCGTCGTCTATTTACACTGTACAGCTCTGCGATCTACAGCAGCATTGTACTGGGGACAGCCGTGTCACTCGGCTGTCCCTCTGGGAGGCTCAGAGAGCGATCGACTCTCATAGGCTGATGTCTATGAGAGCCAATCGCTGTGATTGGCTGGCGTGGGGAGAGAAAATCAGCCAAATTTATTAAAAAAAATAACAACAAATAAATAAACATTAAAGCAGTGATCAGAGACCACCAACATAAACCTCTGTTGGTGGGCAGAAAAGGGCAGGGTGATTCATTTGTGTACTAATTCGTATGGCCCTGCAGCAAGCTCTTAAAGCTGCAGTCGCCTGAATTGTAAAAAATACCCTGGTCACTAGGGGGGTGTAAGCCTACGGTCCTCAAGTGGTTAAAGGACTATACTAGATATTGAAATAAATGACACAGGGAATCTTCTGTATGCTTGGTGTAACTACTGTGGGGGTATTAAAAATGAAATATTTCATGATAGTGGTCATTTTCACGACATACTTGTGAGTTTGAGCTGATGTCTTTTTTTTTTTTTTTGGGCATGTTGAACTTGCACTGTGTATAATAAAAATAGCAGAAAATGCTGTGTCTCACCTCTGCTGTGCTGCAGAAGCACTTGTAGTGCGATACGCGTGAGCAGGTGCGCGAAGTGTGACTTGGCTGATTTCTGGGTGAGTGACCGTTGATATCCACTTGTTCATTTGTTTCTCATTGCCAGGGCCGAGGCAGAGGTGAGAGAGGCTCCAGCCTCAGGGTGCAGTGTAGGAGGGGGCGCAAAACTCACTCAGCGACCATTCCCCTAATTGTGTATGAAGCAGAGAGAAAAAAAGAAAAGGGGATACATGGCAGTGGCTGCAAGCCAGATAATTTAGAGATTAAGGTGATGGGAGGATTGGAGGCCCTGTGGCGCCTCTTAGTCAGTGTGTGACGGCTGGAGTGGGAGGGATGGAGGGGCGCACTTTGGTGTCTCAGCGTTGGGTATTGGAGGACCTTGTTCCGGCTCTGCTCATTGAACACCCCTTCATTCCAGTGATGCTGCAGCATTTACGAGTGTGGTTTCAGGGAAGATATTTGCATTGCATATTAGTATTTAGTGGTGGTGCGCTATACTAGGTTTTAGTATTACTGACTTTCATTTATTCATTACTTGTCACACCTGTGTGCTTTCCGTTACTCTCTTTTTTCATTGTTTTTATGGTGGATATGCCCCTAATAAAGATTTGTTGCATTATATTGTGTTTGGACCTGCATACTGGTATTTTCATATTATTATTATGGTAGCCATGGATGTCTCTCCATGGCCAGGGTTTTTTGCTTGCTTTTTCCATATCTAGCGATAACATAGGTGTTGTATCAGCGGCACTAACTACCTGCATATTGTCTCTTGCATGTGGCATGACTTTATTTTTCTAGCTATATATGCCGTTGCAAGTCACCTTGGGTGCCCTTCTGAATTGCTATGGGAGATGAGGGGGAAAGTTGATGGGATGGGATGGCAGCTTCTGAGACTGTGTGTTTGTTGGGTATAACAACAGTATAACATGCCAGAGTTGCGGAACCATGATTAGCTCTTCCCAATCTTTTCACTAATGTGGGAATCGCTAGATAGTTGTATATGATAGTACCCTCGTCCGCACAGGTTATATTGTTGCCTCCTTATAGTTATAAAGGTTAGTGGTGTGTTTATCATTCCTATCGCAATAGCTAATAAACACCATTAGAGCTTGACTCTCCCGATAGATGTCTCTCCTATACATATTTATCATCAGTCAGGTTGTGAGAAGCAGTTGAAGTACTCTAGTGTTAGTGTTTACCCCAGCTTAGATTGGCCAGACCACAGCATCCTGCTTATACTGTAGATGGCCCTCTATGAAAGTACTGTCTCACAGGCTTTAATCCCCCAGTTAAAAGAAGAGTCCTCATGGACTATTGCAGACTCTCAGCTGACATTGTATCACTGCAAGAATCCCATTTCTTGCAAAGTTTGTCTCCACGGTACTTCCACAAAAATTATACCACCTTTTACAATTTTTGTGCCCCTTAAAAAAAAAACACAAAGCGGTTATGATCCTGATTAAAGGGACACTTAAGTCAAACAAAAAAAATGAGTTTTACTCACCTGGGGCTTCCAATAGCCCCCTGCAGCTGTCCGGTGCCCTCGCCGTCTCCCTCCGATCCTCCTGGCCCCGCCGGCTGCCACTTCCTGTTTCGGTGACAGGAGCTGACAGGCTGGGGACGCGAGTGATTCTTCGCGTTCCCAGACACATTAGCACCCTCTATGCTGCTATATGGTATATGATATATGCTATAGCAGCATAGATGGCGCTATTGTGGCCAGGAACGCGAAGAATCACTCGCGTCCCCAGCCTGTCAGCTCCTGTCACCGAAACAGGAAGTGGCTGCCGGCGGGGCCAGGAGGATCGGAGGGAGACGGCGAGGGCACCAGACAGCTGCAGGGGGCTATTGGAAGCCCCAGGTGAGTAAAACTAATTTTTTTTGTTTGACTTAAAGAGACTCCGTAACAAAAATTGCATCCTGTTTTTTATCCTCCTATAAGTTCCAAAAGCTATTCTAATGTGTTCTGGCTTACTGCAGCACGTTCTACTATCACCATCTCTTTAATAAATCAACTTATCTCTCTCTTGTCAGACTTGTCGGCCTGTGTCTGGAAGGCTGCCAAGTTCTTCAGTGTTGTGGTTCTGTGATGCATCTCCCCCCTCCAGGCCCCTCTCTGCACACTGCCTGTGTATTATTTAGATTAGGGCAGCTTCTCTCTTATCTTTTACAAGCTGGATAAATCCTCCTCTGAGCTGGCTGGGCTTTCACATACTGAGGAATTACATACAGGCACAGCTGTCTGCACTCTGCAGGAAGAAACAGCCTGACACTTCAGTGGAAGATAGCTGCAGGGGGAAAGAAACACACAAATGATCTCTTGAGATTCAAAAGGAAGGGTGTATACAGCCTGCTTGTGTATGGATGTATTTTCTATGTGTGGACATACTGTACATCAACCTACTTCCTGTTTTGGTGGCCATTTTGTTTGTTTATAAACAAACTTTTTAAAACAGTTTTTAAACACTTTTAATGCGGCGAGGAGCGGCAAAATTGTGACAGAGGGTAATAGGAGATGTCCCCTAACGCACTGGTATGTTTACTTTTGTGCAATTTTAACAATACAGATTATCTTTAAGTGTCCCTTTAAAGGACCTTTTCCCTGTTGTACTTAAAGAAAACCTGTAATGAAAAAAACCACCCATGGGGGGTACTCGCCTCGGGTGGGGGAAACTTCCGGATCCTATTTAGGCTTCCCCCGTCCTCCTCGGTCCCACGGCGGCAGCGATAAAGCTCCCCGAACAGCGGGGATGTAAGTATTTACCTTCCCGGCTCCAGAGCAGGAACAGTATCGGCTCTCCGCTCTGCGGAAATAGCCGATCGCTGCCAGGCCGCTCTACTGCGCAGGTGCAAGTCTCCTGCACCTGCGCAGTAGAGCAGACCTGGCAGAGATTGGCTATTTTCGCCTATCTCCGTGCGGAGAGCCACAACAGCGCCCCCGCTGGAGCCAGGAAAGGTAAATAAATAAGTGCTTGTCAGGCTTGTCGAGGGAGGATTCCGGGACACTTCGGGGGAGCCAGTGCTGGACTGCCTGCAGCTACAGGGGAGGGGGAAGCCTCATTGGGACCTTGAGGCTTCCCCCCCCCCCCCCCCCCCCCGAGGTGAGTATCCCCCCAGGGGAACTTTTCATTGTTACAGGTTCTCTTTAAAGTGTACCAAAGGAAGGAAATGTTTTCTACATACCTAGGGCTTCCTCTAGCCCCCTCCATTCGGGTCGCTCCCTCGCCACCATTTAAAGCTTCCTGTATCTTCTTGTAGCAGCCCCGTCCTCGGCGACCAGTTGGGCATACTGTGCATACGCAATCCGGCCACGTGCGCCCACACCAATGTGCTCTCGTCGCCGGGAGAGAGACGGGGGAGCGTGCTTGGTCGTACTGTGCCTGCGCCAACTTGCTCTGATTGGCCGAAGATAACGAGGCCGCTACCAGAGGATCTAGGAGGCTTCAGACGGCGGAAAGGGAGTGATCTGAGTTGACGGGGCTGGACAAAGCCCCAGGTATGTATACATCTTTTGCTTTCTTTCATCTCAGGTACTCTTTAAGACTCAAATCTCTGATAATGCTGGCAGCTATATTATTTTTGGTTGGATCTATCCCGAACAAGCTTCTAATAATTATACATATCCAGGGATGAGCTCCGAATAAATATTCAAGTAGCTACCTACTCGAAATAATTTGGAATTTAAACCTTAATTACTGCAGGTGTGGGGGCAGGTGAGAGATGGTTAACTTACCCAGGATGCTGTCTTCTTGTACGCCTTTCAAATGTGTCCCATGCCGCGCTCCAATTCCCGTTCACGTGACTACCACACTTCCTCCTTCAAACCAGAAGAAGAAAGTGTGGTAGTCACGTGAACGGGAATTGGCGTGGGACGCATTTGAAAGATGTACAAGAAGACGGCATCCTGGGTAAGTTAACCATCTCTCACCTGCCCCCACACCTGCAGTAATTAAGGTTTCAATTTCAAATGATTTTGAGTAGGTAGCTACTCTAATATCTATTCGGAGATCATCCCTGTACATACAGTATCTACTCATCCTGATCAGACCTTTCCGACCTTTAAAATTATATATTAGAAAATCTCACACTTCAACCAATGTTGACTGATATGGACTGGAGTGTTTAATCTCTTGAGAACCAGAGTTATACCCTCTAGTGACCAGGCAGTTTTTTTTTTTTTTTTCAGCACTTGAAACTTCAGCATTTAAACTTAAACAGTTTATTGCATGGCCATACAACTTAGCACCCAAATTAATTTTACCTCCTTTTCTTGCCACTAATAAAGCTTTCTTTTGGTGGTCTCTGATTGCTGCAGAATTTTGTTTTATTAATTAAAATTGATCGCATCGCTGTACAAATGTTTATTGTTTTTGTTTCTTTATTTCAGCCTGCCAGCTCCAATCGCGGCTGGCAGGCTGATTGCGTGGCCCCGCTTTGTTTACAGCAGGGAACGTGCGTTCGAGCGAGTGCTCACTCCCTGCTAATCTTGCGAGAGGCGTTAGGCGGTCGTCACGTCCCAATGTCACTTCATGCCTAGATAATAAGACAACAGAGGCGACAACAGGATAAAAAACACTAAAAGAACTTAAAAACTCATCTTGGTAAAAGAGGAGGTAGTGGTGGACTTACCTCCTCCAAGCAGAACATACGACTGTGGATTTTCAGTCAAAACAATTTTATTGGATACTCCAAATAAAGTGCAATGCGTTTCTTGGGTTACAGACCCGCTTCATCAGGCAATAACAGATAGGAGTAAACAGCATCTGCCAGTATCAGTGTTGATGATACTGGCAGATGCTGTTTACTCCTAGTTGTCCACAACCAGCAACTCCTCTGTTGTCTTATCTACATCTAGCCCACCCTTGGTGGAGGTTTGTACCCTTCCTTCTTCTACAGAGAGCGACTTTTTAATCCTGAGTGGGGTCAGGACAATCTCCCCACCTGCTTTGACAGTGGTTGCCTAATTGGTAACCCTGGTTTGTGAGTATTAAATTAATATTATTACTCTTCCATTTATACATTACCAGGACATACTACACTATATTGGGCTCTTGGTGGTCTCTCTTTTTCTCATGTGACGCCCTGTTGCTATGGAGTTTTGGCACAGGAATCAGTGATCAAGGTGAGTTTCAAGTCCCCCACCGCCCGCTCGCAACTCTGCAGGGAGGGGTTGGTAATCAAGGAATGTAGTCCGCAGCATGCGGCCCGGCACACTTAAAGTTTGCCCAACCCTGACATAGATAATATATCTAAACATACTATTTGTTTGGCCCGTAAGGCAACCAATAGAGATAGACTTCTAGCCAAGGTTTCCCAAATAAGAAAAAAGCCATTCCAAAGCCTATAATGCCCTGTCACATAGACTCCGAGGCCTAGTTGTCCACAACCAGCAACAACCCACTATTCATCTAACCAAAGTTATCAAATTAAAGTTAGATATAGTACTGTCTGAACAGGTGGAGAGGGCTGTGACTTGGACCCGAGCCCAGTACTATAAAAAAGCAAATCAGCCAGACACCTGGTTAGCTCGGAAGTTGAGACATAAACAAAAGATCAACACTACCAGATCAGATCCCAGGAAGGGATGATCAATAGAAACCCCCAAGAATTCCACAATGTGTTTGGGAAGTACTATTCCACCTTATATGCTACTACTGAGGCCCAACCTTCTCAACAAACCTGAAACTTTTTGTCAAAGCTGCACCTTCCCAGGTTATCAGATGATGCTAGGAAACAGCTCAATGAACCCATGGATCAGGAGAAGGTAGCAAAAGCGATTTAAAGGGAACCAGAGATCCTGTAAAGAAAAGAAGTTATACAGACCTGGGGCTTCCTCCAGCCCCATACGCGCTGATCGATCCCACGCCGCCATCCACCGCTGCCCGCAACTACGAGAACCGGCTCCCGTCAGTGACATCATCAGAGCCGGGCTACGCAGGAGAAGTGCGCCCTCTACGTATCTCTCCATACAGTGCTGCAGAGATACGCAAAGAGCGCACCTCTGCTACGCTAGACTGGCTCCGACTGGCGGCTTAGCTGCGGGAAGCGCTGGACGGCGGCGTGGGATCGATAAGCGCTTATGGGGCTGGAGGAAGCCCAAGGTATTTATAACTTCTTTTCTTTACAGGATCTCTGGTTCTCTTTAAGAAGCTTAAGCGGGTAAAAGCCCGATGGCCTTACGGCCTCTCGGCTATTCACTATAAAAAGTAGCAGGCCTCCTTATCCCCACTTGACTTACTGCTTCAGTTATATTAGGAAGGGTAACTAGTCGCTTGAAGAGTTCCTCTCTGCATATATAACCTTATACCCAAACCGGGGAAGGATGCGCTAAACTTTAAAAATTACAGGCTTATTTCACTTCTTAAAGAGAATCTGTACTCTAAAATTCTTGCAATAAAAAGCATACCATTCTATTCATTATGTTCTCCTGGGCCCCTCTGTGCTGTTTCTGCCACTCCCTGCTGCAATCCTGGCAGTGTTTACAAACAAAAGTCATGGCTGCTAATCAGCATGTGATAGGCTGAGAGAAGCTCAGTCTGTGATTCATACAGAGCCTGGAGGGGGTGTGGAGAGGGTGTGTATAGCTTCTTCCTATCACAAGCAGAGCAGCACATTCCAGCCTGAGCCGACAAAGCTGACAAAGGAAAGAAGATTAGATTATATAACAGAGATAATACAAGAGATAATACAGCCACTGTGCAACTAGGAAAGGCTGCAGTAAGACAGACCACATTAGAACAAGTATAGGAACTTGTAGGATAGAAGAAATGAGGCTGAAAATTTTGTTACAGAGTCTCTTTAATCTTCATTATAAGTTATAAACGGCAATACTAGCCTAGAGGCTGAATCAGGCTGAATCAGGTCGATAGGGTACAAACCCTACCTGTTTTCAAGCAGCCTTGGCTGCTTGAAAACAGGTAGGGTTTGTACCCTATCGACAGGCTTCTGATAGCATTAGAAAAACCCTGTTGCTGATACAGTATGCCATTATACACAGGAAGCCTTTAAAGGGACCCCGAGCAGTGCCCGAATTTAAAAGATTGCACTTACCTAGGAATTAAATGTAGTAATGATAAACACACACTCAATAGGTGGAACTGCACTGCTACTCTGGAGAGTCTCCATAGGGACATCATCTCCTCGGAATTCCCTACAATTCCTTGGGCAGGTAGTGTTGCCTCAATTAAGAAGACCCTCCTGCCCAAGCTTACATATTTTTTTAGTGTTACCTAAACAAATTAAGTTGAGTGATAAATATAAACTTTAACGACATATATTTCAGTTAATCTGGGCCTATAAAAGACATCATATCGCCAGGAAAGTAATTCAGTGGTACAAGGCAGATGAGGAAATATTGCATCCTAACATTTTGCATTACTACAGGGCCTTTCAATTGGCTCAGCTCCCCTTATTGTATGCTCTCCCCATAAACATGGAAGGGGATTTTATGGGCATCTGACCACTGTTATTAATCTATCAAGAAAATGTCTCCAATCACAGCCCATTCTCTAAGGCCCGGTTCACATTGGCGGTCGCCGTCCGGAATCGCCGTGCCGGAGCCGGACCGCATGCGGAACGGACGGAACGGATGCACGGCACAGCAATTAAAGTCTATGCGTCAGTTCACATGCGTCCGTTCCGTCCGGAGCCGGACCGGATCCGGCGTAAGATCCAACATGCGCTATTTTTTGGCCCGGCTCCTCCGGCAGACGTATCCGGAGCGGAGCCGGACTGTTGCATCCGGCCAATACAAAGTAATGAGAACCGGAGAGCGCACAACACACTGGCCGTAAAAAACGGACGCTCCACCCCACCTCCCATGCTTCCTCCATGCTACAGCGGCCATCCTGGACGGGGACACATGGGCCCAGCGCCCACAGAGTGGAGCAGCAGTGACCTCACGCTGGAGCTCCCCGGCAGCAACATGTCCGATACGTCTGATAACGAGGAGGTGAGGCCCTACAACGACCCCAGAGCTTCTGCCGACCTCCCAGACCCCAGGTATTATTATACAGCTTGTTATCTCAAACGGATCCGGACCACAACCGTGTTCATACCGCACGGAAAACGGATGCAAACAGACCGGATCCGGATAGGAACCGTACGGATCAGGTCCGGATCCGGTGCGGTTCGGACATCCGTTCCGGTTTTTAAAAAACCGCAAGTGTGAACGGGGCCTTAAAATGTGGCACCAAGCTAGGTTTAGATAGACTTCAGACCACTCTTTCCCCATTGACAGAGCTTTTCACGAATCCGACTTTCCTATCGGAGCTGATCCTTTGGGTTTTGTGTGATGGAAAAACAGAGGCCTTCTCCCTGTCCAGAAGTTCCACAACCTTTTGAATAGTGGACAATAGCTAACACAGGCAGCATTTACTACACCTCCACCATCTGAACATTTCAGAACAATCCAGATCTTCCACTTCCACAATAGGAGGTGACTGTCTACCCTCAGTTTACAAACAGATATGTGGCCAGGACTCACTGAGGAAGGGTGTTATCTTTTGGCTATAAGGGTTTTTTTAAAGGATACCCGAGGTGACATGATGAGATAGACATGTGTATGTACAGTGCCTAGCACACAAATAACTATGCTGTGTTCTTTTTTTTTCTTTCTCTGCCTGAAAGAGTTACATTTCAGGTATGTAAGTGGCTGACTCAGTCCTGACAGGAAGTGACTACGGTGTGACCCTCACTGATACGAAATTCCAACTAGAAAACACTTTCTTAGCAGAAAATGGCTTCTGAGAGCAGGAAAGAGATAAAAAGGATCACTAGTTCATAGATTTTAGCTCTGGCATACGTCAATAAATGTGTAATTGCGCAAAACAATAAAACAGTTAAAACTTACAAAGTATATTTAAACAAAAAAGAAAACTGGAATATCTTAAAAAGTCATTTTTAGGAAAAAGAAGATGATACAATCGTTTTATTTCATTTGTTTGTTTTCGGCTTGGGTGTCCTTTAACCAGCCCCTGGGGAATTATAGACTATTATACATAGGTGGGAGTAGGACCTGGATATTCAGATGGCCCAGTGATCTCAGTGTTTGGTCACGGTCACAAAAGGGTATCTGGTAGACTACTGCGATGGAGTTGAAGCTATTGGGTTCCTTCCATTCTTCATAGAATTTACTATCATGTTTCTAAATCCTGCTTTAGGCCTAGTGCACACCAAAAACCGCTAGCAGATCCGCAAAACGCCAGCGGTTTTTGAAGCGTTTTTTTCTTATTATGAAGTGTTTTGCTAGCGTTTTGCGGTTTTGTGTAGCGTTTTGTTTGTGTAGCAGATAACAGATATTGTTACAGTAAAGCTGTTACTGAACAGCTACTGTAACAAAAACGCCTGGAAAACCGCTCTGATCTGGCGTTTTATCAAGCGTTTTGCGTTTTTCCTATACTTAACATTGGAGGCAGAAATGCCTCCGAAATCCAAAAAATGCTGCAGCCCGGGAGTATCCGCTCTGGTGTGCACCAGCCCACTGAAATACATTACCCAAGCGTTTCCACATCGGTGTGCACTAGGCCTTAGAAGGTGCTTACTGCCTGGTACAATGTTGCATATCTGGTGGAAATGTCTCAAAGCCTCCCATATATGGCAGAAAACTGCCAAATTTCTCTCTCGAATATTCAAGACCACAATATATAAAGATGGTAAGGTCTTCCTCCTGAGACTTAAAGAGACTCAGAGATTAATCATGTTGCCGTTTTTTTACTTACCCGGGGCTTCCTCCATAAACATGGATGCGTCCCTCGCAGTCCTTCCGCAGTCCTCACAGAATCCTCCAGCCTCAATCAACCCCCGATACGCAGCTCAGGCCCCCCGCTGACGTCACTGAGCCGCTTACCGGAGAAGATTGCAGCTCAACGAAGGCGCTAAGGAGGACTGCGAGGGACACATCCATGCTTATGGGGCTGAAGGAAGCCCCAGGTAACTAAAAAAATGGCAACATGACTCATCTGAGTCTCTTTAAACCAAAACAATGGCCACCCGTAAGTTGATACAACATATAGTAGCCTTCGTCAAAATCCACATAGCATACAGATGAAAATCAATGCTTGCTTATCTGATACTGAACATCATTTTACAAAACCCTGGCAACCCTATCTTGATGTGGCTGACAGTGTTGATATGGCCTCGGGCATTGAACTTTGAATTTGGGAAAGCCCTCTAGAATTCACTCAGCATTTTATTACACAAGACTCATTTCACGTGCATCCTCCATAGGTCAAAAAAATTAAAATGGTGGTGCTTTGAATGTGCAGTACTAAATATACTCTAGACGAAATGTATTATAACATTTTTTTTAACTTGGGGGTTGCTATACTTATCTTGTAGATTACTTAGTCTCACGGGGGTACTCTCCAAACCTGACTGACATGCATTTTAGTGTTTTATAATACTATTTTGATATTATGACTGAAATATCAGTTGATGTTTTCACTTGTTTATGTCACAAACAGGTTTAGTTACTTGATTGTATATGCAATTTTCTGACTGTCAACATGTTGATTTATTTTTCAATAAAGCTCTTTTAAAACGAAATGAACAAACATGGATCTAATCAGGAGACATCTTCATTAAAATGAAAGTTAAAAGATAAAAAAACACGGTTAATCCTGTAAAGCACATCTATTGAACAGAAATAAAAATTACATTCATACATTACAGCATACCCCCCCCCCCCCCATATCTATTAACCCATGTGTCTCCTGTTCCTCCCCCATAGATACCAAAATAACACATGCAAAAAAAAAGCCAACATTTAAAAAAAAAAAAAAAACATGAATAGTTACTTTGGGACTCAAGTTTTTATTATGTATATAACACACATATTAAAAAACGTGAGAATATATTATATTGAGGGTATATTACTGTTAATTTAGCAAATAAGGGTTTGTAAATATTGATAGGGTACAAAAACACGACAGAAATAAAACCTTAATTTCCAAAGACCGCATGTTGTTGCCATACATTGCACTAGGGGCATAATTTAAATGTTGTGATAGCCAGGACAAATCGGCAAATACAAATATGTGTGTTTCACCTACAGTAGCATTGTTTATTTTAAAACGAACCAATTATATTAGTTCTTAGTGGGAAGGGTAAAATAGCCTGCGGGGTGAAGTGGTTAAATTCCACTTGGGGTAAAAATTTTAGCGAATTGCTATGCAAATTACCAAACTATCACTGCATATGTAAAAATCTAAGTGGATTCTGAAAAACCCTGACACAGAAAAAGGCGTTTTCGATTTAAACTCCTCTATTGGCTTACAATAAAATCACGGCAAAATAGCCACAATCGTGTTTTTGTGTTTTTGTTTTTTTTAATAAAAACGACCCTCAAAACGCTTTTTGGTGTGTCAGCGCCCTTAGTGGATTGAAACCAATGTGCTTATTTGCAGTTGCAGTGAAGCTTACCTTTCATGTACTGTATGCTTCACATAACATATGAAATGCTACTTTAACCCTCCACTGCAATCCACTGTTGCAATGCCCCAAAGGGGACAAAAGCTTTAGGCCCCATTTCCACAGCAATTTAAAATGTTGCTTGTGCTTTTACCTATGTGAATTTTCACAATGTTGTGTGCAATTTTAATGCATGCGTGGTGCAAAAATGTGCAGCAAGCAGTCCAATTATTTATTTATTTTTAGTCAAAAAAGCATAAAAACATGACATCAGTACAAACAAATCACTAACGTAGAACAGAGAACATACACCTGTCAAACTACTAGAATAATGTACACCAAAATAGTTCTGCAAGAATCCAAAGCAATTAACTATTGTATGGACAGAAATGGTTTGCTCTCGGTGAGAGATGTGTGATCCACATAGGGGTCAATTCATAAAAGGCTGTGCGAAAAAAACAACTATAGTTGTCCAGATAGACAGAACTGGATCTGGATGCGTATTCTCATCCAATGTTATGGTGGCGAGTGTGCGCGACCCCTACTATTACCCGGCGGCGTTTCTGTAGCGGCGATTAGGTAAGGGAACTGAGGGTTCCCTGAACCAATCGCAGTGTCTGTAGTGAATGGACATGACCTCGATCAGGGGCCATGTCAATTCATAAAGACGCAAAGTTAAAAGTAAAGTTAAAAAAAAAACAGGCTAGAGTTTCTAGTGCCATCTAGTGGTGAAAAAATTGCACACACCAAACATTTTTATTAATAAAAATAATACAATGAATCCTTTCCAAAAAACCCTCCCCCCACCCCAGCTAGCAAATAATCACTATATATATATATATATATATATATATATATATATATATATATATATATATATATATATATATATATATATATATATATATGAACAGCGCTACTTATAAACAGATGAGTGCTTACCTGCAAAAAAGTGCACACCCCACTCATGGGATTCAAATACACAATGAGCATACACATGACCTGTCTACCACTTGGAGGATGTTAGTTTCACTAACAATTTGCAATTTGTTAGGTACTTGTCCCTCCCACTGTCGAAGAAGTCTTTCCTCCATGGGAGGGGACCTAACACTAACTAAATTCTACCTATGCATATGCATAGCCTGGGCGCGCTACCAGTAAAATTGAGAATTGCGCAAAAAAAGTGGGATCAGCGCATCACCAGGCCGCCTCTGAATGGCCTCTGCTCAGAGATGCGCTGAGCCCCCCCAGAAACTGCAAACGCACCTTGAACCCAACCAGAGGCTCTGCATATACACCAAAGGAAAACTATTAAGTGGGAGCAGCTGACCAGAAATAAATCAATCAAACATAGCAAAGAAATGAACAGCGCTACTTAAAAACAGATGAGTGCTTACCTGCAAAAAAGTGCACACCCCACTCATGGGATTCAAATACACAATGAGCATACACATGACCTGTCTACCACTTGGAGGATGTTCGTTTCACTAACAATTTGCAATTTGTTAGGTACTTGTCCCTCCCACTGTCGAAGAAGTCTTTCCTCCATGGGAGGGGACCTAACACTAACTAAATTCTAGTAAAGAGCTGAGCAGCGCTACTTAAAAACAGATGAATGCTTACCTGCAAAAGTGTGCAAGCCCCACTAATGGGATAAAGTACACACTGAGCACACACATGACCTGTCTACCGCTTGGAGGATGTTGGTTTCCTCTAACAGCTTGCATGCAACTTGTTAGGTACTCGTCCCTCCCACTGTCGTAGAAGTCTTTCCTCCATGGGAGGGGACCTAACACTAACTAAATTATACCTATGCATATGCATAGCCTGGGCGCGCTATCAAGTAAAATTGAAAATTGCGTAGAAAAAAAAAGTGGGATCAGCGCATCACCAGGCCGCCACCGATTGGCCTCAACTCAGAGATGCGCTGAGCCCCCCCAGGGACTGCAAACGCACCTTGAACCAAACAGAGGCTCTGCATATACACCAAAAGCAAAACTGTTAAGTGGGAGCAGCTGGCCGGAAATAAATTAAAACATAGTAAAGAGCTGAGCAGCGCTACTTAAAAACAGATGAATGCTTACCTGCAAACGTGTGCAAGCCCCACTAATGGGATAAAGTACACACTGAGCACACACATGACCTGTCTACCGCTTGGAGGATGTTGGTTTCCTCTAACAGCTTGCATGCAACTTGTTAGGTACTCGTCCCTCCCACTGTCGTAGAAGTCTTTCCTCCATGGGAGGGGACCTAACACTAACTAAATTATACCTATGCATATGCATAGCCTGGGCGCGCTATCAAGTAAAATTGAAAATTGCGTAGAAAAAAAAAAGTGGGATCAGCGCATCACCAGGCCGCCACCGATTGGCCTCAACTCAGAGATGCGCTGAGCCCCCCCAGGGACTGCAAACGCACCTTGAACCAAACAGAGGCTCTGCATATACACCAAAAGCAAAACTGTTAAGTGGGAGCAGCTGGCCGGAAATAAATTAAAACATAGTAAAGAGCTGAGCAGCGCTACTTAAAAACAGATGAATGCTTACCTGCAAAAGTGTGCAAGCCCCACTAATGGGATAAAGTACACACTGAGCACACACATGACCTGTCTACCGCTTGGAGGATGTTGGTTTCCTCTAACAGCTTGCATGCAACTTGTTAGGTACTCGTCCCTCCCACTGTCGTAGAAGTCTTTCCTCCATGGGAGGGGACCTAACACTAACTAAATTATACCTATGCATATGCATAGCCTGGGCGCGCTATCAAGTAAAATTGAAAATTGCGTAGAAAAAAAAAAAGTGGGATCAGCGCATCACCAGGCCGCCACCGATTGGCCTCAACTCAGAGATGCGCTGAGCCCCCCCAGGGACTGCAAACGCACCTTGAACCAAACAGAGGCTCTGCATATACACCAAAGCAAAACTGTTAAGTGGGAGCAGCTGGCCGGAAATAAATTAAAACATAGTAAAGAGCTGAGCAGCGCTACTTAAAAACATGGAGGAAAGACTTCTTCGACAGTGGGAGGGACAAGTACCTAACAAATTGCAAATTGTTAGTGAAACTAACATCCTCCAAGTGGTAGACAGGTCATGTGTATGCTCATTGTGTATTTGAATCCCATGAGTGGGGTGTGCACTTTTTTGCAGGTAAGCACTCATCTGTTTTTAAGTAGCGCTGTTCATTTCTTTGCTATGTTTGATTGATTTATTTCTGGTCAGCTGCTCCCACTTAATAGTTTTCCTTTGGTGTATATGCAGAGCCTCTGGTTGGGTTCAAGGTGCGTTTGCAGTTTCTGGGGGGGCTCAGCGCATCTCTGAGCAGAGGCCATTCAGAGGCGGCCTGGTGATGCGCTGATCCCACTTTTTTTGCGCATATATATATATATATATATATATATATATATCACTATATATATACACACATTATTAGTTGCCTAATATTATTACTAGTTGCCTATTACATTACTGTTATTTCAGTTACCTAAGGGCTTGCAATTGCCAGGACACGAACAGAAAAGAAAAATGAAAAATACACCAATACTTCCAAATATTATATTGCCACCATACATTGTACTATGAATGTAATGTAAATGTTTTGATAACCAGGATTAATGGGCAAATAAAATGTTTTTTTTTATTGTAGTATCATTGCTTATTTTAAAACTATAGAGGATGGAATTTGAGAACTAGAATATTTTATCTTCCTTTTTTTTTCTTTTCTTGTTTTGCCTATAAAATGCATAGACAATAAAGTAATAACTGAAAACAAGTATTGCCAACAAAAAGCCTAATTTGTGGCAAAAAAAAAAAAAAAATAGATATAGATCATTCGTGTGTGAGAATCAGGGATAAAGTTATGGCCAAATGAATGGAAGGAGTGCTGACAGGTAAACATGGCTTTTGGTGTTAAAGGATACCCGAAGTGACATGTGACATGATGAGATAGACATGTGTATGTACAGTGCCTAGCACACAAATAACTAGGCAGTGTTCCTTTTTGTCTTTCTCTGCCTGAAAAAGTTACATATCAGGTATGTAAGTGGCTGACTCAGTCCTGACTCAGACAGGAAGTGACTACAGTGTGACCCTCACTGATAAGAAATTCCAACTATAAAACACTTTCCTAGCAGAAAATGGCTTCTGACAGCAGGAAAGAGATAAAAAGGGGAATTTCTTATCAGTGAGGGTCACACTGTAGTCACTTCCTGTCTGAGTCAGGACTGAGTCAGCCACTTACATACCTAATATTTACCTCTTTCAGGCAGGGCAAGAAAAAAAAAAATAACACAGCCTAGGTATTTGTTTGTTAGGCACTGTACATACACATGTCTATCCCATCATGTCACATGTCACTTCGGGTATCCTTTAAGTTAAAATGAGCTGTAGGCTGAAGTGGTTAAGAGCAGAAAAGGAGACAAATATAAAACACTGCTTCACATACAGAGAAATCAGTAGCATAATACACAAACATAGCATTTACCACAGAAACTAACCACTACTATGTGAAAAGTTCAGCAGTGCAAACATGATTGTCAGTAACAGCATAGGGGGGAGGGGGGGGAAGGGTGCATGAAGTGAGTTGACAGTTGAGGGGAAGAAGCTGTTCTTATGCCTTGCAATCTTGGAGGAGATGGATGAAAACCTCCCCCCAGAAGAGAAACATACATTTCCCCTATAATTATCAAAGTAAAACACTGATTAAAAACATTAAAAAAATCCATAAATAGTTACTTTAGAGACTCTGTTTTATGTCATTAGGGTATATCATTATTATTTTTGTAAATTAGGGCTTGTAATTATTGATATAGTACGAAAAAAAAATAAAACGGAAAAATACACCTGTATTTTAGAGAAGGCCCGAACGCTTTGCCGGCGAGCAGTATTTGGCGAAGATCGGGTATTTGCTCTCGTCCGGAGTGGCGAGCACATGGTACTATTTGACCCGCCCCCATAATTTTTAGCAAAAAGTACTGCCCAAAGAAAGCCTAAGTTGTGCCGAAAAACAAACAAAACTATATATATTATTTTGGTGTGATAAGCAGCAATAAAGTTATTGGCAAATGAATGGGAGGAGTGTGATGTGTGACAATTGCTCTGGTTTTTAGTGGCAAATAACCTGTGGTGGGGAACTGGTTAATAGTGATTATGAGGCTCTGTGTAGGTTTTCGGCGTTATGGATTTAATAGCAGACCGAATAGATGAGATTTTGTACAGAAAAGGGCACATTTCTCACATAGGTCCTTTGTGGATGTGATATTAGGTACAATGGATTGCATAGACTGTCAACTGTGCGGAATAGCTGGGCAGGTTTACTGGCTGCTTTTGCAAATTCCTGTGATAGAAAGTAGGATTTTTTCTTGTTGAGTATTGCCTGGTAATTCTTTAAAGCGGAATATAACCCTGCATTTCAACTTTGCTCTAAAACATTATTTACATTATATTATATGCAACCAGCATTTTTTTTTTAATAGACCAGCATTGGAAGGGTTACACAGTGCTTTAAAGTTCCTGGAGATTTCTGCAGATGCATCCGAAGCTCAGATAGTTACATTTTGTTTACATAAATGTATCTAAGTGTTGAATGTTACACACTTTGGCTGTCCTCCAGCTCAGTCAGAGAGAGTGAGTCACATTCAAGACTTAGATACATTTATGTAAACAAAATGTATCTTTCAGCTTCGGATGCGTCTGCAGAAATCTAAAGAAACTTAAAAGCCCTGTGTAACCCTTCCAATGCTGATCTAGTAAAAAAAAAAAAAAATGCTGGTTGCATATAATATACTGTAAATAATGTTTTAGAGCAAAGTTTAAATGCAGGGTTATATTCCGCTTAAAATAAAGAAAAAGGGCCCATCCACACTATAAGCGCTTTTCTGAGCGCTTTGTGATTGATTAGCGCTTTTTGAAAATCACTCCCATTCACTTTCATTAAAATCGCTCTAAAAATCGCTGCAATTTTCACATACACGATCGCAAAAGCGTGGTGATTTTTACGTGATTTTTACTGCGAGTTTAATGAAAGCGATTTTTAAAAAGCTCTAATCACAAGGCGCTCAGAAAAGTGCTTGTAGTGGGAATGGGCCCTTAAGGAGTGTTTTTCATTTGAGCACTGATGTTTGTGCCGTTGTCCTTTCAGGCTGCGTCCCTCTTTAGTTCCTTTAATAGGTTGTCGAACCATCGTGCATGAGGTAATGGTGTGGAACGTTTGATGCATAAGGGAGCAATAGTGTCAGCAGCAATGATACACCGCAGTTATTTATGGACCATGGAGTCCAGGTCTAGGCTGCGTTCTGTTAGTCCATCCAGATTTAGGTTGTTCTGAACATGCCGGGGTGGACAAAAAAAAAAGGTGTTTTGTGAGATCTTTTGCTTGTCGTTTTGAAACTGGTTTTGTAATGGAGAAATGGATATTGTGATGGTCTGACCAAACTTAGAGCCTCTGTAGGCATTATAATTCAAGCCTGGTGTGACAGACCCAACTCCTACTATAAATGCCTGTTTAGCCTAACCACAGCAATGGATGAGTGACAACTGGCTGTGACTAAATGTAGACAAAACTGAAGTCCTCCTGATCGTTGGGCAGCACATGACAACAAAACAACTTAACTTGCAGTCTTCACCACTGGGAATAGGAGGCACGGATCTACGCAGCTCTGATCATGTGCGTAGCCTGGGAGTTCTAATTGATCTAAACTTTAGAACTCACATCTCTGCTGTGGTGAAATCATCCTATTTTCACCTGAAGAACATCACAAAAATCAAGCACCTCACCCCCCCAGAAGATCTGCCAACCTTAGTCTATGCCTTCATTACATCCCAACTGGACTTCTGCAATGCTTTCTACACAAGCCTTCTACACAAGGACTTGTACCGCCTACAGCTGATACAGAACACTGCTGCCAGACTGTTAACCAACCAACCCCAGTCACTGCCACATAACGCCAGTCCTGCACTCCCCTCACTGGCTACCTATAAAATGGAGGGTCCTATTCAAGATCGGCCTACTGACAATTAAATCACTGAATAATCTGGGCCCTGGATACATGAAAGAAATGTAGCAGCTGCCTAGCAAACCCTGCAATCTCAGATCCACAGGTTCTAATAATCTAGTCATACCCAGAGTCACCTGAAAACTTTTGGTCCCAGAGCCTTCTGTCATGCTGCCCCTACATTATGGAACTCCCTACCTCAGCAGATCAGGACAGCTCCATATCTGGATGTGTTTAAATCCAGACTGAAACCCCACCTGTTCAGTTTGGCATTTGCAGAAGTATAATTTTTGTTGTGTGAATACTTCACCCTACTGCCAATCACTGAATCTGAGAGAGCCTAAGCGCTTTGAGTCCTATGGGAGAAAAGCGCTACAGAAATGTTATTGTTATTGTTGTTATATAGAGGGAAGGTTACTGTTAGGAGTAGGGGAGGGTTAGTGTGAGCATTAGGTTACAGTGGAGGATAACAGAATATTGGTAACATTATGGATATTCTACTATGTGGTATTGGAAATAGTAGGATATTGGTACATTTTCGAGGTTCTATTATCAGCATTTCCTGGCTCTTATCTTACCAGCCATAATAACCTCAATATTAGAATAATGGCTAAATCGACAGGCCCTTTTTACCAATCTCTATTTTTTATTTACACTCGATGGACGTATGTCTTTTTTTGACCACAAATAACTATGTAAATATGTACACAAAATAATCACCAAAAAGTTTGTGCACATTGATTTCTTTTTTTCACTGCCTAAAACTGCTCTTGAAAATTCCACCCCATAGCCAGAAGCAAACAATAATGATGAACATTTAACATTTGTTTTGATTGTATAGCTTTAGAATAATCACACTAGCATAGGGGGTCCTAAACACTTGTAATATATGCTGCAATTAATAACATAGGGACCTCTTAAATATTTTTGTTTGCTTATAAAACATAAATCAGTTCAATAAGAATTGTAAATTTAGTAGCAAGTAACTAATCTGTTTACGTACAGTGCTGCCCATATCTATTCATACCACTGGCAAATTTTGACTTAAAGTTATCCCAAAAGATTAAAGTGAACCTCCGGACTAAAAATCGACTCAGCAGCACTGAAAAGGCTTGGTGTTTCTTCAACAGTTTCACAGCATCAGAACTTTCTTTCTCTTATCCAAGCCTCATTTTTAGCTGCACAGAAGAAAACTGCCCGGGCTTTTTTCACCTGATGCTGTGCAAAGCATGATGGGATTTCTGATGTTGTTGTTCTCGTTCTGCTGTTTTGGTGCAATTTTTTTTTTACATTTTGAATTTGACATTTAAAGCCTAACGTGTGCAGCTGGGAGGGGTTATCAGGACACAGGACAGTTGGAACTGTGTCTACTGCTCCCTGTCACCTCCTTTCAACCAAAAAGATGACTGCCCCCATGACAAAGATGGCAGCCCCCATGAATCACAAACATTTGCCTGTTCTATTAAAACAGGGTGGGTAAGAGATTATATTACCTATTATCTATTCTAATTAACATAACTAATGTAACTTGATGACAGTATGTTTGTTTAGGCTGAAGTTCCCCTTTAATGCAACGATATACAAGAGGCATTATTGTGAAATAAAAACATTTCTCAGCTTTTATTTACACTTGAGCTGAAAGTGTCCAGTCCAAAATTATTCATACCCTTCACAAACTGTCACAATCTGTGGGAAAATTCAAAGTTATATACCATTCCAAATAGTCCAAGCTGTTCTAAAGTATCATAATTACCCTGATTAGTTAGGAACAGCTGTTTTAATCAACTCAACAGGTGAAAAACAGCAGCTCTCTGCAGTTAGTTTGTGAACATAAATATACAAGAAATGACCGTCGCAAAAAGGTGTTGTATTGCTTAAATCTTGTATTGTATAATGTGATCACAAAAACACAGATTTGTCACAAAATACAATGGGCTGTGGACAGCAGATCACAGCCCAGTAAGTGTGTACAATGATAGTGGTTACAATGATAGTACAAAGCTGAACAACAAAGGCAAGTACAATCCGTGGATCATTACATGTAGAACATACAATCACTGCATCAAGCTAGCAGCAGCTAGAAAACGTGCAGGGAGCATGTGCAAGGAGCAAACACTGAATCTAATCTGACTAGTGACACAATAAGCTCTGGCAGCGATCAAACAATCATGCAGTGATCGTCAGAAGGAATGTCCAAAGGGTAAATATGGACATTCCTTCTGACGATCACTGCATGATTATTTGAACGCTGCCAGAGCTTATTGTGTCACTAGTCAGATTAGATTCAGTGTTTGCTCCTTGCACATGCTCCCTGCACGTTTTCTAGCTGCTGCTAGCTTGATGCAGTGATTGTATGTTCTACATGTAATGATCCACGGATTGTACTTGCCTTTGTTGTTCAGCTTTGTACTATCATTGTAACCACTATCATTGTACACACTTACTGGGCTGTGATCTGCTGTCCACAGCCCATTGTATTTTGTGACAAATCTGTGTTTTTTGTGATCATATTATACAATACAAGATTTAAGCAATACAACAGCTTGGTGTGCCGGTCATTTCTTGTATATTTATGATTTTGTAAGACCTCAAGTAGGTCTGGTTTACTGACTGTAGCACCCACATGTTCATTGTTCTCTGCTGTGTTGGAAGGTTTGCATACCTACATTCATTTAATGTTAGTTTGTGAACAGTCATGGCTAAGGCAAAGCAGCTCAGTGAGGACCTGCGGCTGTGTATTGTGGTTGCTCACAAGTCAGGAAAGGGCTACAAGGCCATTTCTAAACGTGTTCAAGTTCCAGTGGCTACAGTGCAAAGTATTATTAAAAAATACATTTTCCACACTGTGGACATTCTCAGAGGGTGTGATTGGAAGCCAAAAAAGACACCTGTGCTGACCAGGAGGATAGTGAGAGAGGCCATTCTGGTGAATCTGGGCTCTGCTGCTGGCAATTTCTCAAGGCAAACAATCCAACGGACACTGCACACGGCTGGGTTCCATGGATGCAGACCAAGAAGGACGCTACTTCCCAAGATAAGGCACACAAAAGCTCACTTGGCCTTTGCAAATGCTCATCTGGACAAAAAAGAAGACTTCTGGTCTTCTGTGTTATGGTCAGATGAAACAAAAATTGAATTGCTTGGTCACAATGTGGCTCCTTCATTTGGCAAAAAAAGGAGAAGACTTCAACCCAGAGAACACCATCCCCACTGTCAAACGTGGTGGGAACCTAATGCTTTGGGGGTGTTTTCTAGCCAGTGGATCAGGGAACCTAATCACAGTAAAAGGCACCATGAAAAAAGTGCAATGCATGAGTATTCTCAATGACAATATCAGGCAATCTGCAGAGAAACTTGGCCTTGGCCACCAGTGGACATTTCAGCATGACAATGACCCAAAACACACAGCAAAAATGGTGAAGATATGTTTAGCAGACAACATTAACGTTTTAGAGAGGCCCAGCCAGAGTCCTGACTTGAATCCAATTGAGAATATGTGGAGGGAGCTAAAGATCAGGGTGATGGCAAGAAGATCCTCCAACCTGAAAGATTTGGAGCTCATTGCTAAAGATGAATGGGCAAAAATACCTGTGGGGACATGCAAAAAGCTGGTCTGCAATTATAGGAAGTGTTTGATTGCTGTAATAGCCAATTGAGGCTTTTCTATTGATTATTGAGAAGGGTATGAATAATTTTGAACTGGACACTTTTGCTCAACGACATCTATCTATGTCATTTCCCATCAAAAATGTACTTGCTGGTTGAATCAAAGTAACTTTAAGTCAACACTTGGCAGGGGTATGAATAATTTTGGGCAGCACTGTATTTAGGCATTTATTTACTCAGTGCACAATTCCAGCTTATTTATTTATAATGTTCTTCTGACCGTTACACCAGTCTTAGTGTTCAGCTTTGGTCTCATCAGGATGATGTAGCATTTGGGGATGAAGATGCAGCTCAGGAGTCCAGCACTGGAGGCCAAGATGGAGAAGACCTCCACAGCCACCATGTATTTCCCTTTGGTGCTGAGATAGGCTGGTATGAACGCAATCCAAACACTGCAGAAGACTAGCATGCTGAATGTGATGTACTGAGCTTCATTGAAGGTATCTGGAAGGTTTCTGGCTAAAAATGCTACAATGAAGCTTATCATTGCCAGACATCCCATGTAGCCAATCACAGTATAGAAAGCAGTGACAGAACCCTCGTTACACTGTAATATAATCTTGCCAACCTCCACATGGGAGTTATATTCTGGGAATGGTGGAGAGAAGTTTAACCAGAAGACACATATCACTGACTGTCCAAAAGAGCCAAGGATCAGGAAAAAAGCAGGGAAATATTTTCCTAACATGCTACTTCTTCTTCTGTTTGGTTTGATGGTATTAAAGGCCAAGAGAACGGTGACTGTTTTGGCTAAGATGGAAGAGACGGCCAGGGTAAAGATATTTCCAAAGGTCACTTGTCGGAGGAGACAGGAAATCTTGGTGGGATGTCCAATGAACAGCAGAGGACACAGAAAGGAGAAGACCAGCGAGAGGAGGAGGATGAAGCTGAGGTTCTGGTTATTGGCTTTTATTATTGCAGTGTCTTTGTGGGTGATGAATATCGCTAACACAACACCTGCTAAAAAACAGAAGAAGAGAGAAAACACAAGAAAACACACGGCCAGTCCATCTCCATAGGATAAAAACTCAACTGGTCTTGGAATGCAGGTGTCTCTTACTTCATTGGGCCAGTGATCTTCTGTGCATCTCATGCATTTTTCCATATCTGTATAGAAGTGACACATCCTAGAGTTATCACATAATGGGCATATTCACTAACATTTGCATTGCTTTAATAGGCAAATTCTATCAAACGTTCTAACCTATTAGACTTAAAGTGCGTTATACAGACATTGTATGTGTTGCCTATATTGGCCTCGATTCACTAACCGGCGCTAAGTCAGGTAGGACGTCTTAAGGCTTAAGACGTCCAAACAAGGACGCTAAGAAGTTATCGTGCACAAAAATTTGCGCTAAGTCGGTGCACTGGTAACGTCGCACCGGTGCGTGTGAATCTTCGCATCGTGCGCGCGAAAAGTCGCATCGCCCGCGGGCAAAAGAGCTTATGCACGCGGGCGATGCGACTTTTTGTGTGCACTGTGCGACATTTTCAGTGCACCGACTTACTTTTTGTGAGCGATAATTTTTGTCCGAACATTAGTGCGCGCAAAGGTACTTTGCGTGCGCTAAGGGGCTTTTCACAGGCGTGCTAACACTTAGCACCCTTTTGTGAATTAAGCCCCTTGTGTGCTATTGGCTGACTTAGGTCTGACACACACCGTGAACAATTTTCTGACAGTCATCACTGTCGACTTAAAACAGAATAAAAAAATAAAAAAAACCCACTCCCATGCATTAAAATCACTGTAAAATCTGAGCAAAATCGCCAAGATTACGATTTTATAAAATCATGATTGTGGCGATTTTGCCACTCATAGTGTGTCTCAGGTCTGAAAACACAGAATGTGTGTACATGTTTGCATAAAACACTAAAAGTAATACTAAAGCGAACCTAAAAAGAAAATTAGACACAAACACACACAAAAAAAAACACCCATCTGTAAAAGCACTTAAAGTGGATCCGAGGTGAATTTTTACTCATTGCATAAGTGTGTTCCTTTCCTATTGTTTATAGGGCATTCCTCAAGCCAAATACTTTTTTGTTTTAATACTCTAATTCCCTATAAACTAAATAAACCACGCCCACAGGTTTTCAGAGAGCTTTGGCAGTAGCAAGGGCTCATGGGAGCTCAGTCTGGGCAGGAGGAGGAGGAGGAGGAGGTGGTGTTACTAGCCATTGATTTCAGAGGCAGAGGGGAGGAGGGAGGAGGTGGGATTAGGTTTTTTTTCACAGTTTTAGTGATCAAGATACAGATAAGCCTGCCTCTGTGTAATGTTTACATACAACATGGCTGCTGTCATTGTATCACAGGAAGAAATAATCATTTTCTATTAAAGCTGTTTGCAGCTATATTTGCTGTGTAAACTATATAAACTTTAGATAAGATATATAGACAAGTTACTTGTTATAGTCAGTTTTTTATCTCAGGTCCGCTTTAAAGGGAAGGTTCAAGCAAAAAAAAAAAAATGAGTTTCACTTACCTGGGGCTTCTACCAGCCCCATGCAGCCATCCTGTGCCCTCGTAGTCACTCACTGCTGCTCCAGTCCCCCGCTGGCAGCTTTCTGACCTCGGAGGTCAGGGCCAAATTGCGTACATTTTTACACATTCCCGCTAGTGCAGGAACATTAACGCATACATTTTTACGCGTTAGTGGTGCAACGCGTAAATTTTTGTTCCTGCACTAGCTGGAATGCGTAAAAATGTACGCAATGTGGCCCTGACCTCCGAGGTCAGAAAGCTGCCAGCGGGGGACTGGAGCAGCAGTGAGTGACTACGAGGGCACAGGATGGCTACATGGGGCTGGTAGAAGCCCCAGGTAAGAGAAACTAATTTTTTTTTTTTGCTTGGACCTTCCCTTTAAGGACACAAGTGCTTCCAAAACCCTCTGAATACTCCCGAAGATTTGGAATTTCAAAGGGGACAGCAGTGAACCGAGTTCATGGAGAGAGGAGCAGGACGATCTATAGCATCCAGAGACTTTTTAGGTTTGCTTTTTATTTGCTTTAAACAATTTGCATACATTAGTGCTAACATTTAAGTATGTTTGAAATCATCTTCATTGGTTCTTTGGAAGATCAGCTTTACTAATGGATTTGGAGCAGGTGGGGTCAGGCTACTATACTCATTATAGTAGAGCTCAATCGCATCCAAAACGCAGCAGTCTGAATTGCATGTAAAATTGCAAATCGGAATCACAGGTAGTGTAAAAGAGCCCACTAGGTGATATCTTCACATTATAAATTTCGACTTTGCTCTAAAAGATTCCTCATAGCTTGAAAGCTACTATCCCAGATTTTTTTTTAGCAAAACATCCCTGAAATGGTTAAACAAAAGCACTTTGTCCTGCTATTCAGCTTCAATCCGCATCCAAACTAGAGATAACAGTATCTTTGTTTACATTCCAATGTTGTTACAATGTGTGTAAACACAGTGTAACAAGTCGAAAGGAGCTCTCTGTGTTTCAGACACATACACACAGTTCAGAAAAGCTCATTAGAAGATGTTAATATTGTAATGATACTACCTGGTCCGCGCGCCTGCGAAGATCCAGGCACTTCCGGCTTGCATCCAACGGCGTCTCCTCCGGCAGCTCTCCGCAGGCGCGTGCATTCCAGGGGTCACACAGGACAGACGCATCAGAGTACGCGTCCTCCACATGCGACCAGGCGGCAGGCGTACCGGAAGTGACGCGGCCGGTGTGCATATAAACACCTTCCGGTACATGGCTCCACGCCTGTTTATAGCATGAGCTTTGCCGCTACTAGGCTCTAGTGACTGTAGTTGCACAAAACATTGTATTGTACTGATATTTGTGTGTGACCCGGCTTGAATATTAGACTATCCGTTTGCCTTATCCTACAATCCTGTTAGTGATATCTGTGCATGATCCGGCCTGATCTCCTGACTATCCGTATGCCTTATCCTACAATCCTGTTATTGATATCTGTGTATGACCCGGCCTGATCTCTAGACTATTTGTTTGCCTCATCCCAGCAATCCTGTTATTGATAATCTGTGCATGACCCAGCCTGAACTCTTGACTGTCCATTTGCCTTATCCTAGCAATCCTGTTATTGATAATCTGTGTATGACCCAGCCTGAACTCTCGACTATCCGCCTGTCTCATCCTAGCAAACCTGTTATGATATATTGTGTATGACCTGGCGTAAAATCTGACTATCCTCCTGTATCATCATTGTTTCATATATTGTGTGAGTGCCCACGACCTGAATCCCGTACTCTGCTGTATACAATAATACACTCTCAGGGAGTCTTAACTCTCTACTGCCCCTGCATTACTAGGGCAGTAAAGTAGTGTCATTTGTGACGTCACGGTCAGACGACCGTTACATTATAACAGGCCCAAAATATAATTATATATGGAGGATCTACGGCAACAGATAGACCAATTGACAGAGGTGGTCAAGGGTCTCACTGATATGGTGACCCCTCTGGCACATGTACTGTGGCTGTTGATGTAAATCATGAGGCTGATGATAATGCTCCACCCGCACCTCCTGAGGAGCCAGCAGCACCTCCTCCATTAATTCAAGCGCCAGAGCCTAAACTCCCCCTTCCAGAAAAGTTTTCAGGGGATCATAGTGCTTTCAGTAACTTCATGAACTCATGTATGGTGTATTTCTTTGTAAGGCCCAGAGCCTCGGGAACTGAAACTCAAAAGGTGGCCCTGGTCATTTCCTTGTTGCAGGGAGATCCACAAGCATGGGCTTTCAGTCTCCCGCTGGGACATCCAGCTCTTTCCTCTGTAGAGGAGTTCTTTAAGGCCATGAGCGTGTTGTATTCTAACCCAGATGTCACCGCCACTGCTTCACATAAAATTAGGGGTCTGAAGCAGGGAAAAAATACAGCTGAAATTTACGCCTCAGAATTCAGAAGGTGGTTAGTATCCTGCCCTACTGGATTAATTCATTTTTGGGCTGACAGAGACAGTCAAGGATCATTTAGTTAATTATCCACCACCTCTGTCACTTGACGAAGCCATTACTCTAGCTATCAGGGTGGATCGTCGGCTACGTCAAAGATGTCTGGAACAATCTGTAGCTGGAAATGTCAGTCCGATAGTCACTGGTACCACAATCCCTCCTGTGGCAATGGAAGAACCCATGCAAATCAGGTCTTCCAAACTCTCTTCGGCCGAAAAGACACAGAGAAGATCCCAGCGCCTGTGTCTTAACTGCAGAGGTGCCGGTCATATGGTCCGTACCTGTCCCGAGAAGAAGTCGGGAAACTCCAGTGCCTAGGTGGATTTCAGGAAGTTCACCTACGCGGGCAGGTAATTCCTCTTAAAGAACAATGATTTTTGTTACCTTTTTGTCTTGATTGGCAGGAGAAGGGGATAACAGGGCAAGCTTTTATTGACAGTGGGGCTGCAGGGAATTTCTTGGATGTATCTCTGGCCAAACAATTAAACATCCCATCACTACCCTTATGTAGTCCACTACAAATTACAGCCGTGAAAAGTAATTGCTTTAATAAGGTAGGCAGAATACCCCTTTAAACTTAAAAAGAGAAAGAGAATTAGGCCCTTATAGACATCTCACATGCACCATGTCAACATTAGACAATGTGTATGCACAAGAAAAAGAGTTGACTCTTGGGTGCATGTGAGGTAGAAAATTCCGTACTTTATTATAACACTAAATAATAATAATAAAAAGCATTAGAGCATCAATAACCACATACAATGACATATAACATAAACATATTAAAAAATGGAGGCAAGGAAAGTGCTGTGCATAATGGGAAATAAATGGAGAAGGGGCTGCAGTCCCCAAACTCCACAGGACCAAATGACCCAAGGCCTGTATTGACAAAAGGCTTGTTGAGACCTGCTTCAATATGGCGTCTGGACCTGATGGCAGGTATATATATATCAGATAATGCAATTCAACCAGCCCAGCAGGCTAATAACACTTTTGAGCTGAACACAAGGCTCCCAAGCTAGGCAGTTCATGAATGATTCCCACTCGCAGAATCTCCAAAAGTAGCAGAAGCCAATGGGGAGTCCAGTTCAGTGCAGCATGCTGGAGCAAGCAATAGATTTAGCATATTAGCATGGTAAGCAGAAGCAAGTTCATTATTAAGCCAGCATTTTATATTGCTTAAACATAGTTCATAACTTCAGTGCAAGCGATATTGCCAGACATAGGTTACCCGTCCTGGGATGAAGTCAGGTCATGTAGTTTGAAGTGATGACACAAAAAGCACAAAAGGCGCTTGAGAGTCCGTCCTAGCACAGCAACAATCAAACCTCCATATAGGGGGGAGGCCTGTAGCTCGACATGTTTCGCTGCTATAAACAAAGCAGCCTCATCAGGAGCAAGCGAACCCCGAGGAAAAATGGTAGATACTGGATAGTGAACAACTCACCCTTAAATCCATTACAGCTCCGTGAAAATCCACCTCCCAAAACGCCGCCGTCAGGTCACACCCACCTCCGTAAAGCACGTCTTCCGTGCTCAGTCATTGGCTGACGCTCGGTGACAGTGCTGTGCGTGCCAGCGCCAGGAAGAAGTCCAAGCGTGCGCTCCACGCTGTGCACACGCCTCCAGACCATCCCAGGGGCGGCATTCCGCACATTGGAGGAGGCAGAAATCCATACACGGCGGCAGGGGGCGGAATCCGGAAAAAACACACACACAATGAAACACACATATATATAGACCCTACCAACCCACCAATCTATAATGTTGCATTACATATAGTCCAAATGCTGGCAAACCGTCACTCCAACGCCAGAATAACTGAACAAAACAGCAAGGGGAGGCCAGCAAGTGACTACAACAGAGAAGGAAAAGAGGGGATGTTGGCCAAACAACAAATAATACAAGATAAATGGGGATATAGACAGGTACAGGGCCACGTAAAAATGGACTCTTAAAGGCACAAGTGCAGACACGCACACCTATGCTAGAACCTAGGGGCATGTAAATCAGCAGGAGGAAAGGGCACACCAGGGCACGAAGGTAAGCACAAATACAGGTACATAGGCATAACCAGGAACATGACAGTGAAAAATAAACCCGCGCAATTACCGACAGTGGACCGCACGGTCCCACTATCTCGGCAAAAACGCACGATAATTGACGCTATCATTTAAACCCATTCCCTTGGTAGCATTAAGGTTATATATCCAACGCGACTCCAATTGGAGTAGCTTTTGATCTATGTCTCCTCCCCTGTTTTGTCTATGGATTCTATCCAGACCCACAAAATGTACGAAACTAGGATCTCCTCTGTGATCCAAGTTTACATGACGTGAGATGGGGGATTTGAAATTACAGCATCCAATATCACCAATGTGATCTTTAATTCGCTCTTTAAACGCTCTATGCGTCTTGCCAACATAGAAACGGCCACACCTGCAAAATAGCAAATAAATTACACAAGTGGTGTTGCAGTTGACAAAATGGCGCAAAACTCAGCGTCTCCCGCCAGGCAGGACTACCTCAGAACCGACCAGTAAATACCGACAGTACACACAGCCTCCACAACTAAAGGTCCCTCTAGTCGTGCAGTGTTGGAATCGAGATTTGCGTACAAAATGGCTAGACGTTATGTTTTCCTTTATCGTTCTGGCACGTCTAAAGGTTAACTGTGGCCTGGCCGACACGAATTCCTTTGCCAAGGCATCCCCATGTAGGATATGCCAATGGCGTCGGAGTATACGGTCCAACTGGTCTACCTGGTCGTTGTACCTGGTGACCAGTCGCACCTCACCCCCAGAGTCTATTCTACATTCCCCAGTGGAATGTTTTTTGTTCCTAATCAGCTGACCACGATCTGAAGATTTAGCCCGTTTGTAGGCCTTTTTAAGCCATCTATCTTTATAACCTTTTGCCCGAAACCGATCACGTAAAAGTTTAGCTTCTTTTTCAAAAACGTCATCCTCCGTGCAGTTCCTTCGAAGGCGGAGGTACTGCCCGGTCGGTATTCCCCGTATGACATGTTCAGGATGTGAGCTATCTGCTCTTAGGAAAGCATTGGTCGCAGTACTTTTCCTATACAATTGGGTAGTAATATAACCGTCCTTGTTGATATTAATGCGAATATCCAAAAATGGAATTGTCTCTTTATAGAACTCAAAAGTAAATTTCAGATTGCGGTCATTTTGATTAAGCAAAGCTACGAATTCTTTTAATAGATCCTAGGGGGCGAGGATCTATTAAAAGAATTCGTAGCTTTGCTTAATCAAAATGACCGCAATCTGAAATTTACTTTTGAGTTCAATAAAGAGACAATTCCATTTTTGGATATTCGCATTAATATCAACAAGGACGGTTATATTACTACCCAATTGTATAGGAAAAGTACTGCGACCAATGCTTTCCTAAGAGCAGATAGCTCACATCCTGAACATGTCATACGGGGAATACCGACCGGGCAGTACCTCCGCCTTCGAAGGAACTGCACGGAGGATGACGTTTTTGAAAAAGAAGCTAAACTTTTACGTGATCGGTTTCGGGCAAAAGGTTATAAAGATAGATGGCTTAAAAAGGCCTACAAACGGGCTAAATCTTCAGATCGTGGTCAGCTGATTAGGAACAAAAAACATTCCACTGGGGAATGTAGAATAGACTCTGGGGGTGAGGTGCGACTGGTCACCAGGTACAACGACCAGGTAGACCAGTTGGACCGTATACTCCGACGCCATTGGCATATCCTACATGGGGATGCCTTGGCAAAGGAATTCGTGTCGGCCAGGCCACAGTTAACCTTTAGACGTGCCAGAACGATAAAGGAAAACATAACGTCTAGCCATTTTGTACGCAAATCTCGATTCCAACACTGCACGACTAGAGGGACCTTTAGTTGTGGAGGCTGTGTGTACTGTCGGTATTTACTGGTCGGTTCTGAGGTAGTCCTGCCTGGCGGGAGACGCTGGGTTTTGCGCCATTTTGTCAACTGCAACACCACTTGTGTAATTTATTTGCTATTTTGCAGGTGTGGCCGTTTCTATATCGGCAAGACGCATAGAGCGTTTAAAGAGCGAATTAAAGATCACATTGGTGATATTGGATGCTGTAATTTCAAATCCCCCATCTCACGTCATGTAAACTTGGATCACAGAGGAGATCCTAGTTTCGTACATTTTGTGGGTCTGGATAGAATCCATAGACAAAACAGGGGAGGAGACATAGATCAAAAGCTACTCCAATTGGAGTCGCGTTGGATATATAACCTTAATGCTACCAAGGGAATGGGTTTAAATGATAGCGTCAATTATCGTGCGTTTTTGCCGAGATAGTGGGACCGTGCGGTCCACTGTCGGTAATTGCGCGGGTTTATTTTTCACTGTCATGTTCCTGGTTATGCCTATGTACCTGTATTTGTGCTTACCTTCGTGCCCTGGTGTGCCCTTTCCTCCTGCTGATTTACATGCCCCTAGGTTCTAGCATAGGTGTGCGTGTCTGCACTTGTGCCTTTAAGAGTCCATTTTTACGTGGCCCTGTACCTGTCTATATCCCCATTTATCTTGTATTATTTGTTGTTTGGCCAACATCCCCTCTTTTCCTTCTCTGTTGTAGTCACTTGCTGGCCTCCCCTTGCTGTTTTGTTCAGTTATTCTGGCGTTGGAGTGACGGTTTGCCAGCATTTGGACTATATGTAATGCAACATTATAGATTGGTGGGTTGGTAGGGTCTATATATATGTGTGTTTCATTGTGTGTGTGTTTTTTCCGGATTCCGCCCCCTGCCGCCGTGTATGGATTTCTGCCTCCTCCAATGTGCGGAATGCCGCCCCTGGGATGGTCTGGAGGCGTGTGCACAGCGTGGAGCGCACGCTTGGACTTCTTCCTGGCGCTGGCACGCACAGCACTGTCACCGAGCGTCAGCCAATGACTGAGCACGGAAGACGTGCTTTACGGAGGTGGGTGTGACCTGACGGCGGCGTTTTGGGAGGTGGATTTTCACGGAGCTGTAATGGATTTAAGGGTGAGTTGTTCACTATCCAGTATCTACCATTTTTCCTCGGGGTTCGCTTGCTCCTGATGAGGCTGCTTTGTTTATAGCAGCGAAACATGTCGAGCTACAGGCCTCCCCCCTATATGGAGGTTTGATTGTTGCTGTGCTAGGACGGACTCTCAAGCGCCTTTTGTGCTTTTTGTGTCATCACTTCAAACTACATGACCTGACTTCATCCCAGGACGGGTAACCTATGTCTGGCAATATCGCTTGCACTGAAGTTATGAACTATGTTTAAGCAATATAAAATGCTGGCTTAATAATGAACTTGCTTCTGCTTACCATGCTAATATGCTAAATCTATTGCTTGCTCCAGCATGCTGCACTGAACTGGACTCCCCATTGGCTTCTGCTACTTTTGGAGATTCTGCGAGTGGGAATCATTCATGAACTGCCTAGCTTGGGAGCCTTGTGTTCAGCTCAAAAGTGTTATTAGCCTGCTGGGCTGGTTGAATTGCATTATCTGATATATATATACCTGCCATCAGGTCCAGACGCCATATTGAAGCAGGTCTCAACAAGCCTTTTGTCAATACAGGCCTTGGGTCATTTGGTCCTGTGGAGTTTGGGGACTGCAGGCCCTTCTCCATTTATTTCCCATTATGCACAGCACTTTCCTTGCCTCCATTTTTTAATATGTTTATGTTATATGTCATTGTATGTGGTTATTGATGCTCTAATGCTTTTTATTATTATTATTTAGTGTTATAATAAAGTACGGAATTTTCTACCTCACATGCACCCAAGAGTCAACTCTTTTTCTTGTGCATACACATACAAATTACAGCCATTGATGACTCACCCTTACAGTTAGCTTCTCCCATGGCTGTAACCCCAGAATTGCACCTCAAAGTTGGGGCTTTACATTCGTAAAGAATCATTTTCTTCCTGCTGAATGTGCCCTCTACTCCATTAGTACTAGGTTTGCCCAGTTTGAGACGACACAACCCAGTCCTGGATTGGCACTCGGGACAACTTGTTAGCTGGTCTGGGTTCTGTCAAAAGAACCGTCTCAGCATTTTACCTCTTCTCAGTACTAATCTCCCAGCAGATACTAGAAGTTTACAGGGCCTTTTCTGATGTGTTCTCGCCCGTGCAGCAGATGAGTTACCCCCACATGACTGCCCCATCGACCTGTTGCCAGGAACTATGCTTCCTCTGGGTCATTTGTATAGTTTGTCAGCTCCTGAAAGGTCGGCTATGAGGGAATACATCAAGGAGAACTTGGAGAAGGGGTTTATCCGCCCTTCATATTCTCCTGCAGGGGCTGGGTTTTTCTTCGTGGAGAAGAAAGATGGTGGTCTCAGACCCTGTATTGATTACAGATGTCTGAACAAGATCAGCATAAAAAAGTTACCCTCTTCCACTAATTGATGATCTGTTTGGACAGGTCTCAGGTGTTCACCAAATTAGATCTCAGGGGGCCTATAATCTCATTCAAATCCGTCAAGGGGATGAATGGAAGATTGCATTCAATACTCATGACGGGCATTATGAGTATTTGGTGATGCCCTTTGGACTCTGCAATGCCCCTGCAGTCTTCCAAGAATTCGTCAATGACGTCTTCAGAGACTTTCTGGGAAGATTTTTCATCGTCTATTTGGATGACATTTTAATTTACTCCTCTTCCCTCTCAGAACAATGGGATCATGTCCGGGCAGTGTTGCAAAAATTGAGAGAGCACCATTTATATGCCAAGCTTGAGAAGTGCACATTTGAGACCCATCGGGTTCCTTTTCTGGGGTACATCATCTCAGATTCAGGTCTAACCATGGACCCAGCAAAAGTCTCAGCAGTTCTCAATTGGCCGCGACCTGTTAATTTGAAGTCACTACAGAGGTTCTTAGGGCTCGCAAATTTCTACAGGAAATTTATTAAAGGGTTCTCTCTTAAAGTGGCACCGTTAACTGACTTGACCAAAAAGGGTGCTGATCCTAGTCAGTGGTCCACTTAGGCTCACTTCGCTTTTAAAGCACTGAAGGAAGCCTTTTGCTCAGCACCCGTCCTGGTGCACCCAGATGTTTCACGGCTCTTTATTGTTGAGGTTGACGCTTCCGAGCTTGGGGTAGGAGCTGTCCTCTCTCAATACGCTGGGACTCCCAAGAGGTTGCACCCATGCGCCTTCCTCTCTAAGAAATTTTCTTCCGCAGAGCGGAATTATGACATCGGAAACTGAGTTGTTGGGGATAAAGTGGGCATTTGAGGAATGGAGACAATGGCTGGAGGGTGAAGCATATCCAGTCACGGTGTTCACCGACCACAAGAATCTGGAGTACATCAAGTCTGCTAAGAGGTTGAATCCTAGGCAGGCTCGATGGGCTATGTTTTTCTCCAGATTTAAGTTTACAACTACGTATAAACCTGGGTCCAGATTCCGCTGAAATTCAAGCTTCTGAACCTATTGTGCCTACATAATGCATAATTGCAGCTGTGACTACCCCTGTGCCAGACAAAGATTTAATGGACATTCTTTCTTCTTTTCAAGGTGATGCTCCCCCGGGAAAACCTGCCGACTGCATTTTTGTTCCCCCTCAATGGAGGCTCAAAGTCTTGCAACACTTCCATGATGACAAGTCAGCAGGCCACCCCGGAGAAACCAAGACACTGGAGCTCCTATCTCTATGGGTGTGGTGGCCATCTCTGACACGAGATTTCAAGGCATATGTCAGCGCATGCTCCACCTGTGCTCGCAGTAAGGTTTCTCGCACTGCGCCAAGTGGTTCACTCCAGCCCTTACCTATCCCATCCAAACCTTGGACAAATGTGTCCAAGGACTTTATTGTGGACTTACCAGCCTCCAAAGGGTATACGGTCATTTGGGTCGTGGTAGACCGATTTAGCAAAATGGCCCATTTCATTCCTTTAAATAAACTACATTCAGCAAAAAAATTGGCTGATCCGACCAGCGTAAGCGTTTTTTCAGCAGCTTAGATCCCCTTCTACAGTACATGTAGTCCCACAGCACCTGGAACTCAGACAAATGCTAGGGGCGCCTGATGAGTCATCCGTGACGAAACTAGTTGGGCGGAACCATCACCACGGTAGGAGGTGCTAACCACGTGGATTTTATTGCGATGCGCATTTTTATTCAAGCATTGTGAGTACAACTTTATATTATTTTTACTTGGAATAAACGGTATCACGCTATGCAAGCATTTGTCTGAGTTTACGGTGCTGTGGGACTACGTGTACTGTAGAAGGGGATCTAAGCTGCTGAACAAACGCTTATGCTGGTCGCACTGGGTCAGCCACAGTATTTGGTAAGAGGTTAGTGTATCGCTATGGGAGCGCCTGCATGTGGAGAAGTTTAAGGTGCTGGGTCACGCTATATGAGGTGGTGTGTGATGAGCACTTTGTGGTGAGAAATCATAAACATACTACGCCATAGAGTTCTTTTCCCTTTCATGCACGGCTGGAACACGGTTGGAGACACAGGAGGATCGGATGAGATTTACTGGCTGGGCCACACACGCTGATTGCCAACTGTTATGATTGCCACTAGAGTTTGGTGAGCATAATCGTTTTCTCAATAAGGATAATACTTGCTGGTGCAATAAGAACACACGAATTTGCAATTTTAGGACGTTTTTGAATTTAGGACTTGTAAACCAGGACTTTTGTCTTTGGATTGTTATGGAGAATGTGTCTATAGGAATGTATGCAGAATCATACTCCCAAGTAGGAATTAAGAGGGCTCCTCTGAAACAGTGCCATAAGGTTGCGTTCCTGTTCTAGGACTTGAGCACCTAGGTCATTAGACAACTGTTTATTGATGGACTTAATCACTCACTAATCATTGCGTTATACATTGAAGCTAGGTGTGAGGATTGATGTAGTGGGACTTTTTGCAATTGATGGTTGAATTTTAGGACTAGTGCTTCAAGTCCTTTGAGATACTTGTTAAATTTTTTGAATTTTGTTGGATATGTGAGTGTGGGAATTTATGTTAAGCAAATTGATATACCAGATATCCATATAAATAAATGTAATGATACTACCTGGTCCGCACGCCTGCGACGATCCGGGCGCTGGCTTGCGTCCCATGGCGTCTCATCTGGCAGCTCTGCGAAGGCGCATGCGTTCCAAGGGTTGCACGGGACAGACGCGTCAGAGTACGCGTCCTCCCTATGCGACCAGGCGGCAGGCGTACCGGAAGTGACGCGGCCGGTGTGTATATAAACTTCCGGTACGCGGCTCCATGCCTGTTATAGCGTGAGCTTTGCCGCTACTAGGCTCTAGTGACTGTAGTTGCACAGAACTTTGTATTGTATTGATATTTGTGTATGACCCAGCTTGAATATTAGACTATCCGTTTGCCGTATCCTACAATCCTGTTAGTGATATCTGTGTATGACGGGCCTGCTCTCTAGACTATCCGTTTGCCTTAACCTACAATCCTGTTATTGATAATCTGTGTATGACCCGGCCTGAACTCTCGACTATCCGTCTGTCTCATCCTAGCAAACCTGTTATCGATATATTTTGTATGACCTGGCGTAAAATCTGACTATCCTCCTGTATCATCCTTTCATATATTGTGTAGGCAGAATTGAAGTTTGAGACAGCACCCATGTATAAGAGATGGTGTGCCCAAGCAGTCGGCCCTCCACACCACCAGAGCCGTCAAATGCAGAGAATGGATCTTGCAGGCACCACCGGTATAATTATAGCTTCTTTATTGGTCACATCAGACTGTGCAGAAGATACAATGACAGACCGCTGTTTCGAGCAACATAGCTCTTTATCAAGTTGTCAAATACTGCATAAAATCATCATACAACATACAAACTTATATAGTGTCTATAAACCAATCACAGTGTAGCACCAAAATCCTCCAATCAAAGAGCGCCATGTCAAAGGTGGACCTGATGGAAGACTGAACAGAGAAGGAAAAAACCTCCCCTTTTAGCAATAAAACCAACTTTATACAGAGTACTATTACTTAATATAAGGTGCGCATATAGAATTCAATAGCGCTACTTGTACCTGTATATATATCTCCATTGTCGCCACATATCTGCTTCGTAGCAGGCTAAAAAGCCTGTAGCCAAAAGTAACCAATCCGCAGGCCGCATCACAGGAGGGTCCGCCTCCCTGCCACACGTCCTACGGACGGGAGTAGCCCGTCGCTTCCGCAAAGCCGCCGACCAATCAGAGCGTCAGGCGTCCTCTGACGCTCCCTCGTGACGTATGCGGAAGGATATCCGCATAGTCATGCGCACCTCAGCAAAGGGAGAGTCCGCCTTCAGGCGGATGTAAACAATACGTGCGCATGGCATAGGCGGTATACACCGCCGCCCATCAGCACTATCTCACCTCCCTTGTTGCTATAGAGACAGGAGCGTCCTAATAGACTATACGAATGTGATGGCATATATCCTTACTGCCGCAGACTGCAGGGGCACATCCGTCCCCCCAGTATACCACATCCAGATATATATACTGGCATGAACCCGGCAACAATAGAGATTAAATCCAAAATAATTATAGACCTTTCTTTATTGGAAAAAATCACTAAAATTAGCCCAATCGACGCTTGTTCAAGATTAGAGTAATTCCAGTGATACACTTATATTAAAATAATAATTAAAATCAACAAGCCTCCCATAAGAACACCTGCACTTTCGACCAATAGAGAACGACAAATCATAATCCAAATTGAGACCCCCAGTTCCCAATACCCCCAATTTACGGATCCAGAAGGCTTCTGGTCTAGAAAGTTCTTTCTCCCTACCTACCAATTGGGGGTATTGGGAACTGGGGGTCTCAATTTGGATTATGATTTGTCGTTCTCTATTGGTTGAAAGTGCAGGTGTTCTTATGGGAGGCTTGTTGATTTTAATTATTATTTTAATATAAGTGTATCACTGGAATTACTCTAATCTTGAACAAGCGTCGATTGGGCTAATTTTAGTGATTTTTTCCAATAAAGAAAGGTCTATAATTATTTTGGATTTAATCTCTATTGTTGCCGGGTTCATGCCAGTATATATATCTGGATGTGGTATACTGGGGGGACGGATGTGCCCCTGCAGTTTGCGGCAGTAAGGATATATGCCATCACATTCGTATAGTCTATTACGACGCTCCTGTCTCTATAGCAACAAGGGAGGTGAGATAGTGCTGATGGGCGGCGTTGTATACCGCCTATGCCATGCGCACGTATTGTTTACATCCATATAAAGTTGTTTTTATTGCTAAAAGGGGAGGTTTTTTCCTTCTCTGTTCAGTCTTCCATCAGGTCCACCTTTGACATGGCGCTCTTTGATTGGAGGATTTTGGTGCTACACTGTGATTGGTTTATAGACACTATATAAGTTTGTATGTTGTATGATGATTTTATGCAGTATTTGACAACTTGATAAAGAGCTATGTTGCTCGAAACAGCGGTCTGTCGTTGTATCTTCTGCGCAGTCTGATGTGACCAATAAAAAAGCTATAATTATACTGGTGGTGCCTGCAAGATCCGTTCTTTTCATATATTGTGTGAGTGCCCACAGCCTGAATCCCGTACTCTGCTGTATTCAGTAATACACTCTCAGGGAGTCCCAACTCTCTACTTCCCCTGCATTACTAGGGCAGTAAAGTAGTGTCATTTGTGACGTCAGAATCAGAATCAAATTTATTTCGCCAAATACAGCAAGAGCTGTATTCGGAATTATTTGTGGTACACATGGCATAGACATAGTATAGGAAGACAAGATTTAGGAAGACAAGACAAGTCACATGACCGTTACAAATACATAATAAAAAGCAGTTTGGATAAAATGCAATGTCAGCTTTCAGGGTACAATAAACTACACTTTGGAAACTTGTAATTTGTAGACAGACAGTATTCCTTGTGCACAAAAGCAAATATGATAACTGTGTGAGTAATAAAAAGTAGGAAAACACATTTTTATTGAATGTTATGTCGGAGTTTCAGACCACTTTAAGTTAACAGGAAGCAAGCAATAAAATACTCAGAATAATGTTGCCAGTACTTTTTCACCTGCTTTTTAGTAGTTTTTCAATTGCATGCAGAGTGCAAAAGTGATTTTAAACAGAAAATAAAAAATGATCTCCTAGGAGAAAACTTAGGAGAAGTAAATTGAATCAGGCAATTTGTTTTTGTATTGACGAGTGTCTTACAAGCCTTCTCAAGGACACTTATTCTTCCTTTTACAAATTATGTTCCTGCTGGATTATTTCTAAGTGTGGCCCGCACCTCAACAGGGCCGGGCCAAGGCAGAGGCAAGAGAGGCTCCAGCCTCAGGGTGCAGTGTAGGAGGGGGCGCCCAACTCACTGAGCTATTATTCCCCTATTTTGTTTGAAGCAGAGAGATATAAGAAAAGGGCATACATGGCAGTGACTTCAAGCCAGATAGCTAAAGATTAAGTTATTTGGGGGGTTGGGGGCCCTAAGGCACCTCTTAGTCTAATAGCAATCAGTGTGTGACAGCTGGGGTGGGAGGGATGGAGGGGCGCACTTTGGTGTCTCAGCCTTGCACCTCAACCTCTTGTATCAGCATAGTAAGCTGATCCCAACTCAAAATGTACTACTGAAATACCTTAGGTGGCTCTTCCACTGAATCTACTCTACATGTAACTTCTTTCATTATGTACATGTCTAAATTGTAATGCCTATATAACTGCTTGTTATGTTTCTTTTGGTTTTGGTTTGTTAACAGATCATTGGTCAATATGTTCTCCATGCACATTTTTTGATAGTCTTTTTTATATTATCAATTATACTGCTTATTGATGTAAGTTGTTAACTTACTTTAATAAACTCAGTGAGAGTAAAAAAAACATGTTATTTCTGTCCACTTAGTAAAAAACACATGCAAATGGAGAAATATTGGACCATAATTTATAAGCGTTCAGGTTTCTGATCAATAGAAACAATCCTGTTTTTCTGGGATCCCCATAGAAAAAATCTAGAAATAAACCCAAATGACCAACAAGCCTGAGAAAGAACATGTCTGAGAAGGGATCCACAGCACTGGTGTTTCATGTGTTGATTTCCCCAGGAGTAGCAATGAATAACTTATGCTTAGGGGGTCATTACTAGGGATGGGTTCGAAATGTTGATTGCCAATTAAATTTTGTAATCCGAAAAGTGTCTTTGTGTTTGCTATTTTAGTCAGTTTTTTTTCTGCTATTTTTTTTTCCAAATGTATGATATGTGTAATCTGCATTTTCGATTAGCAACCACGGTACACTTCCAATTTTTTTTGATTGGCCTAATATTTTGGAGTCTTGTGATAAGCCTAAACATTTTTGCACTCTGATTTCCGCCTCAAATAGCTGATATCTGATAGGAAACCAGGAAATTGAAATCCTGTGGAACTCGTAAGCTCATCCCTAGTCACTACATTTCTATTTCCACATTAAAATTAATTGTCCTACATTTGAAGGACAACATAGATTAACTTCCATTGCTTTGAGTTGCTCAAGTTCCAATATATAAATCAAAAATTGCCAAGTAGAAAAAAAAAGGCTTTCTTTTAATTCTCTTCCCCTTTAATATTCTGATGTCCATTGACTGAGAATTTACAGACATTGACACAGATGTTCCTCACCCGTCTGGTTGGAGATCTCGCCCTCTGCACAGGGCACACAGTTGTAGCAGCACCTCTGTTGTCCTTCCTGAGGGACCTTCCTGTATCCGGGGAAGCAGCTGGGAGTGCACACTGAAGAGGGCATCTGTGGAAAAGTAAAAATGCTTCAAGATAAATCTAATCTGTGGGAGATAAGTAGCTACCAAATACTGCTTCTATTTTTCTTTTCCCCCAGAAATCTGGAAAACTCTGATGGAAATGTTGACTTTTTAGATGAAGTTTGGCTTGGCTTCACCCTTCTTTCTCATCATATTTCTGGGTATTTAGTTAAAGCGGATTGTAATATTCAAAAGTAAAAAAATGGATCCATATATGTCCTTCCATTTTGTTTTCTAGGTACACTTGGCCAGTGTGTCTTTGCCTAACTGCATGAACTATGCAGTGCCAGTGGAATTGTTGAGAATTTTTTTTTTTTATTTAGCTACATTAACAAGCTTATCTCAGAATGTAAATAACGGAAAGCTTCCTATTTCAAATTAGATAAGGATGCTATGAGGAGTAGGTAATGGAATCCCTCCTCCCCTTGAGGAGTTTACACAGTGATGTGAGTCACTGAAAGACATGGTTGGATCAGAACTCAGGACCCACTCTTGCGGCTGCGGTACCAGACAATTACTTAGTTTTACACTGCGAAAGACAAAACCGCAAGGGAGGAGGATTAGCTCTGTGCTTCAAATCCAGTTTGAATATTAAAGCCCTCGCTGTACCCCCCACCCACTCTTTTGAATGTCTGGCAGCCGAACTCTCAGTTGGGAAAAAAATAAACATACTGCTTGTCTACCGACCCCCTGATGGCGGCTCAGCTTTTCTCAAGGAAATAGCAGAACTTGTATCTTGCATAACACTGAAACAACCTAGGTGGATAATTCTGGGAGACTTTAACGCATGGGTCGATACACACTCTTCCCAATTAGGATCTAAGCTACTTCTCTCCATGAATGAACTGGACTTCTCTCAAGCCATCAACCTCCCTACCCACAAAAAAGGACACACTTTGGACCCCATTTTCCATTCAGAACTCCGAATATCCAATGTTGAAATTGATCCAGTAGTTTGGTCAGACCACCACACTGTCCACTTCTCCTTTACAGCACCGGCTACAAAACACCAAGTGAAAGAACTAATAAAATATCGTTCCTTGAAAGGTTTGACACCCCAACACCTTCAGAACAGCCTCAATCTAGGCGGACTGACAGATCACAACTTAGGCCTTGAATCCATGGTCCTTAAATATAACCACGATGTCTCAGCCCCTTTTGACGCCATAGCTCCCTTAAAGATTAAACGTTTCGCACCATTACATCACACTCGCTGGTTTGACAACTCTATAAAGGAACTAAAGAAACAGGGACGCAAACTGGAACGAAGGTGGCACAAACACCAGTCCCCTGATGACAAACTTTCCCTAATTGCTCACCTGAAAAAATATCAAATGGCGATTCACAAAAAGAAGTCCTTATTCCTGTCTCACGAAATTGCAAATGCAGCCAACAGACCTGCCCAACTATTCCGCACGGTTGACAGTCTCTGCAATCCATCTTGCAGGAAATCCAGCATCAGACCTTCACAGGAACTGTGCAAGAAATTTGCCCACTTCTTCTCAGACAAAGTCTCCTCCATACGATCTGCCATTCAATTCACAGCCCCAGAAACCCATGCAGAGCCATATAACAGATGTAAAAATAGCCTACCACCATGGTCTGATTTTAAGGTAATCACTGAAAAAGACATCTTGGATATCCTCTCAAACCTTCACCAGACTACCTGCAATCTGGACCCTGGCCCCACTAAGTTCATGTTGAAATGCCCTGAACTATTTACACTGGCATTCCAGAAAATAGTCAACAGTGCCTTACAAGAAGGGTGGTTTCCCTCTACTCTGAAAGAAGCAATCGTCAGGCCACTACTCAAGAAACCATCCTTAGACCCAGATGCTCTAAACAGCTACAGACCTGTCTCTAACCTCCCCTTTCTGGGAAAAGTTATTGAAAAGGCTGTCTACCTCCAACTTGAAGCCAGGCTCTCCAGAAACAACATCCTTGACCCTCTTCAATCTGGCTTCAGGAAATATCACAGCTGTGAAACAGCCCTCACCCAGATTTGCAATGATCTGCTTATTGCAAGAGACAAGGGTCAATGTTCCATCCTGATTTTGCCCGACCTGTCAACGGCTTTTGACACAGTCGATCATGAAATCTTGCTCAACAGGCTACAAGAGTACTGTGGCATAGATGGTGTTGTTCTCCAGTGGTTCAACTCCTTCCTGGCTGGCAGAACACAAAGGGTAGCCTTAGGGCCCTTCCTCTCCAACCCTGTACCACTAAAATACGGTGTACCTCAGGGCGCAATATTATCCCCTTTACTTTTCACCATATACATGCTGCCACTTGGAGAAATCATACAAAAACATGACCTGACATATCATTGCTATGCTGATGACACCCAGCTATATTTGTCATTCAAACCTGGCATCACAGACCCTACTCCACAACTAAACTCATGCTTAGCTGAGCTTCAGGAGTGGATGAATATTAATTGGCTAAAACTTAATGCTGACAAAACTGAGGTTCTTGTTATCGAGGGCCAGGGCTCAACAGCAAAGCAGCCCCAGTCTCAACCAAATCCGCTAAGGATAGGGAACTCAGACCTGAAAAACTCAGACTGTGTGCGCAGCCTGGGAGTACAGATTGATGGGAAATTAAACTTCAGGAATCAAATCTCAGCAGTTGTGAAACATTCCTTCTTTCATCTAAGGAATATTGCAAAGATTAAACACCTAATTCCTTCAGAGGATCTTCCAACCCTAGTCCATGCCTTCGTCACATCAAGGTTAGACTACTGCAACGCCCTCTACACAGGCCTGCATAAGAAAGACTTACGCCGCCTGCAATTAGTACAGAATGCCGCCGCAAGGCTGTTAACGAGCCAACCCCGCCATTGCCACATAACACCAACCCTGAGCTCACTCCACTGGCTACTGATAAAATGGAGAATTCTGTTCAAGATCGGCTTACTGACATTCAAACCCTTGCACAATCTGGGCCCTAAATACCTGAAGGACTTGTTGCAACTGCATCACACCCCCCACAATCTTAGATCAAAAGGACGTAACACCATGGTCACCCCCAGAGTCCACCTCAAAACCTTTGGAGACAGAGCCTTTTGTCATGCTGCCCCTACATTTTGGAACTCCCTGCCACACCCAATCAGGACAGCTCCATTCCTGGAAGCATTTAAGTCTAAACTGAAAACCTACCTCTTTAGTCTGGCATTCATGAACATCTGACTATCTCCTCTGTAACACAATCCAGCCTGCAACCCTGTATTAATCTGAGACACAACTATGCGCTTTGAGTCCTATGGGAGAAAAGCGCTTTACAAATGTTATTGTATTGTATTATGTCTGTTGCCTAGGTGATGTTTGCCATGGGAGGAACAGTAAGCTGTGGCGCTAGGGAAGGAGTCGCTGAACTGAGTTGAAAAAGAACAGGGATGTCAGTTTGGTATCTCAGAGGCAAGGTTAATAGGGAAACTAGCAGAAATATTCTTTAAAGAGACTCTGTAACAAAATTTTCAGCTTCATTTCTTCTATCCTATAAGTTCCTATACCTGTTCTAATGTGGTCTGTCTTACTGCAGCCTTTCCAAGGTGCACAGTGGCTGTATTATCTCTGTTATATAATCTAATCTTCTTTCCTTTGCCAGCTTTGTCGGCTCAAGCAGGAATGTGCTGCTCTGCTTGTGATAGGAATAAGCTATACACACCCTCGCCACGCCCCTTCCAGGCTCTGTATGAGTCACAGACTGAGCTTCTCTCAGCCTATCACATGCTGGTTAGCAGCCATGTCTTTTGTTTGTAAACACTGCCTAAAACTGGAAATTACAAGCCAGGATTGCAGCAGGGAGTGGCAGAAACAGCACAGAGGGTCCCAGGAGAACATAAGGAATAGAATGGTATGCTTTTTATTGTAAGAATTTTAGAGTACAGATTTCCGCTAAATCTGACAGTGAACCCAAGAAACAGGATAGGTAAGCTAAATAAGTAATTTCTAATTGCATGATTTAATTATCTTTTTTTTTCATCTCACTTTAATGCTAAGTACACATAAAGCAATTTCCCATCCAATTGATGGGATTGGTCAATTATTTTCGACATGCCCGATCTGATCCCAATTGATAACAGGATCAATTTTGCAGAGTTATCATGGGAAAATTGATCCCATTATTGATCAGGAGCAGTGTGGATATGTACACACTCTATAACTCCCCATGAGATTACCGTAAATCATTGAATATAAGTCTACCTCGTGTATAAGTCCACTCCAATATTTGACCGACTTAAGTTGGAATTTATTAACTGAAGTATAAGTCTACCCAGCAAAGTTAATCATGTGTACAGCATAAGATCAGAAGATAGAAAGGTTGAAGCCAAGTTTAATAAAGGCTATATATGCATCAGCTTGCACACACCTCAGGAAGCTCACATATAATTCCTTCTAACCGTATACACATTTTAACATATTTGAAAGCCAGGTGAGATTATACTTTTCCTTTTTTTTTTATTACTTGGGCAATTCACACGGTTGTAAGCTGCCAAGAACCTGCGTGTGCTCCTGATTGCCCCCAAATCCAAATACTGCAATTACTATTATTATTATTATTATTATTATTAAGCAGAGACAAAACAATATAACAAACTGGCATATCGAAATAAAAAGTAGGAGGATAGTTACAATTGTTCATCTCCTCCGTTTATTTTCATTTCAGGTTCACTTTAAAGACATTACATGTAAAAATCTTGAAAATTCTGAGTGTTTGGGGGTAGTGCTATACCAACATCCGGTGGTGCAGTTCACAGGCCCATTCATAGACAGGTGATCAGGAAGTAAACAAACAAACAAAAGGCTCTGCTCCTTAGAGACCAGAGCCTGCAGTCCGAAATCTGTTAAAAAAAAGGCTGTATGTTTACTGGCAATTATTCCAGGTAAAATAATTGATCCCTCACTCCATTATCCATCACTGAGATAAAAGTGGTGCTGCCTGTAATATTTGGTGTAGTGGTTGGTGGTTACCACATCAGCCCCAGCGATCCAATGACCACACTTAGTCTTGTATCAGCTTGACATTCACCCTGCTGTTAGCAGATATATCAATGTAGACCATGGACGCTTTGCAAGCAGTTTAGATAATGTATTGGCTTCAATCAGAAACACAAGGTGCTCATGTTGTCAGCACTCTTCATTACAGCAGGAATATAAATATCATTGCAGATCGTGGCTGTGCAATCAGAAGTCAACATTACTAAACTAGGCTAAAGGTGGCTACACACCATACAATTTTTTAAATATCTGTTCAATTTAAGAATTGCAATCAATTTTTCTAACTGATTGTAACATTTAAAAAAAATCTGACCAATGTACCACACACGTATGTTAAATTTTTCCCCAGTTATGATAAAAATGATGAAAATGATTTTTCCCCAGTTTTTCCCCAGTTATGACAAAATTGCTAGGGTGTGTATATTAATAAACTGACAATCTAACACACACCATACAATCTTTAGAAAGATTGAAGAAAAACATCTGGCATTCCGGATCGATAAAAATCGAAGAAAACGGGAAATCCGATTGGATTTTTCAGTCGATTGAAAAAAAAGCTTTCGATTTTTTTTTGGGAGATCCGATCGTTTTTATCGAATTGCCGTAAAATCGGATCATTTTATTGTATCGTGTGTGGCCACCTTAAGTTCCATCATCAGACGTAAGCTGGACTAGGCTACAGTGCAAGAAAAGAAAGTTTAAGTGAAGTAAAAAGTACCCATGAAACTAGGGCTTGTTATTATAAACAGAAAAACTTCATTTTGTAAGGGTTAACTAGTAACCTCCCACTCTAGGTGGGCCGTGGGTGTGTTATGCATGTCAATTAGGAGCTTTCTTTTGGCTTCCAGGATTGAGTGACTTGACAGGACACAAGCTGAATAGCTGTGGAAGCTCCAGACCAAACTGGGAGCTTCCTCTAACATGTACTCTGATTTCTCAGAATCAGTGCTTTGGAAAGTAGAATTGTTTATCTGAAGATATAAAGTCCATAGTTGACCATTTTATATAGCCTAATCCTAATATTGTATAGCACTTTTCTCCTCAATGGGTGCAGCCACTAAGGGCATGCTCCAGGGGCCACCGCAGTGTTAGGAAGTCTTGCCCAAGGACTTCTTACTGAATAGGTACTGACCCTCGCCAGGATTCGAACCTTAGTCTCCCATGTCAAAGGCAGTGCCCTTGAGACAAAGCACCCTCATGTATTTTACCATATATATATCAGTGGGAACATAACAATTAACACCTACTCTGCTCTTTGTTTCCCTTTTCACTGCTCAGTCTTCTTGTTATCAGCTCTGATAAGAATTCCGACTGAGCATTCAGTCTAGCTTTTCCCCGTAATGATTATAGCTGAGTCCGTCTTCTCTGATGTCTTTTCAAGCCCAAGCCTGCCCCCTTGTGGCTCTGATTTCCTGTTATGTATCCTCCTAGCAGGAAAGCTGAGCCAGGAGGGGGCAGACTTGGGCTTGAAAAGACATCACAGAAGACTGACTCAGCTATAATCATTACGGGGCAAAGCTAGACTGAATGCTCAGTCGGGATTCTTATCAGAGCTGTTAACAAGAAGACTGAGCAGTGAAAAGTGAAAAAAAAACAAAGCGCAGAGTAGGTGTTTACTGGCATGTTCCCACTGATATATATATGGTAAAATACATGCGGGTGCTTCGTCTCTGGTTCTCTTGAACCAGTACACTATCCCGCCACTATATATATCAAAATGTTTGCTAAAATCATTAGAATTATGATTCTCTATATGTCTTAAGGGAGAACTCTGAATATAGGTTTCTGCTAAAACAGTGGTTCTTAAAGTGAATTAAGGTTTTACATTGCAGGAACTGTGCAGATTCTTACAGTGTCCTCTACCTGCCTCCTAACTGAAATGATCCCTTGGGAGATGCAGTACTTTTTGTACATATTTGATAACTTGTCCATGTGGCATGCAGTATGTTGGCCGCACCACCCAGCCATTTAGAACCCGATTATGTCTTGACAGACGAAACATGTCAAAGGGTTTCCAGTCACATGGTCTATCAGAACATTCAAAAAACTTTCATGAACAAGACATAGAAGCTATGGATTTAGCAAACAATTGTAGTCAGAAGAAATGTACTAGATCTTTAAGTTGACAACACTTCAAGCTAAAGGCCTCATTATCTGTCCAGATGCAAGAGCAGTGGATGCGGAAATAGTGCGGCACTCAGCACTGCGTTCCTGCTGCATCATTTGCATTATGCTGTCCCAAAACTGATTCGATGCCACAAGAGCATGGGGCTCTTTGTTGGATTGTAAAAAAATCAATGTGAATCATACCTAGAAATGAAGGATTCTCATTGGTCCACTTGCATTGGTCAACCATGAACCAATGAGAATTGTCCCTGTTGCAGTAGGATCCCTATGGGTCTTTTGCAAACCAATGTTTCTTCTGGTATCCCCTGCATTGGTCTGAAAGGCAGCGGCGGTACCGAATCCACAGGACAGCAGGTCAGGACTTTGCATAAGCTGTCCAGTCCGGGCACGCTGGATTCACAGTACGGTGGACAATCTGAATGCATCCTATTAATAACATAGGATGCAGTCACTTTTCAATGTTGTGTTCTCATGGGTTCCACAAAATGCTGCATCTTTCCCTGTAGAGTGAAGGGGGCCTTATGGTTTTCTGTGAGACCTATGCAGTGTATTATGGGATCTATTAACCTCCCTGGCGTTCTATTAAGATCGCCAGGGCAGCTGCGGGAGGGGCTGCATGAATGCCCACTAGAGGGCGCTCCCGATGCGTACTTCTGATCGCCTCCGGCGATCAGAAGTAACAAGGAAGTCCGCAATGAGCGGCCTTCCTTGTTTCGCTTTCCTCGTTGCCATGGCGACGAGCGGAGTGACGTCATGGACGTCAGCCGCCTCCGATCCAGCCCTTAGCGCTGGCCGGAACTGTTTGTTCCGGCTGCGCTGGGCTCGGGCGGCTGGGGGGTCCCTCTTTCGCCACTGCGGCGGCGATCAGGTAGCACACGCGGCTGGCAAAGTGCCGTCTGCGTGTGCACCTTTTTATTTGAACTAAATCGGCCCAGCAGGGCCTGAGCGGCACCCTCCGGCGGTAATGGACGAGCTGAGCTCGTCCATACCGCTAAGGAGGTTAACAAAAGTTCTCATACATGACTTATGTATCACCTAATTAATAAAAATGACATTTCAGCACATTTACAAGCAAAATAATCACTCAAATAAGTTGTTCCTGATAAACTTCATTTCAATATTACTTTTCTTACCTTAATTGAATTTTTTTTTTTTTTTTTTGCTCTTTGAGAGCTTAAAGCGGATCCGAGATGAAAAACTAACTATAACAAGTAACTTGTCTATATATCTTATCTAAAGTTTAGATAGTTTGCACAGCAAATCTAGCTGCAAACAGCTTTAATAGAAAATGATTATTTCTTCCTGTGATACAATGACAGCAGCCATGTTGTTTGTAAACATTACACAGAGGCATGCTTATCTGCATCTTGAGCAAAGAAAACTAATTCCCCCTCCTCCTCCCCTCTGCCTCTGAAATCTCTGTCTAGTAATACCTCCACCTCCTGCCCAGACTGAGCTCCCATGAGCCCTTGCTACTGCCAAGGCTCTCTGAAAACCTGTGGGCGTGGTTTATTTAGCCTATAGGGAATTAGAGCATTAAAACAAAAACGTATTTGGCTTGAGGAATGCCCTATAAACAATAGGAAAGGAACACAATTATGCAATGAGCCAAAGTTTATCTCGGATCCACTTTAACCATTTCCCCTCCCCCGGGACGAGTAACTAGGTCCCTGCAAACGTCCCTGCAAACTGTGCAGGGACGTAGGTACTACGTCCCTCCCGTCACGCCCCCCCCCCCCCCGCTCGCCCCCCCCGCGCTTGGTACCGCCGCTCATTACCGCCGATCGCCCGCCGCTAGATCAATGAATGAGAAAACAAATCCCATTCATTGATCTAATTCCCCGTGTGAATGGCTGCAGCCGTCTATACAGACGGCTCGGCCATTCATTCATTCCGGACGCGTAGTGCTTCCGTTTCCGTACAAACAGTACGGAGCTGAAGTCACTACTGAGGACATCTTGTGGCCAAATTGTAATATTACATCCCCCTTTTTTTTTTTTTTCATTTTATTATCCCTAGTTACCTTTTTTATTATTATTAACCCCTGACCTCCCACACTCCCCTAAAGTTACCTTTTTTTTATTTATTTTTTTTATTAAAAAAAAAATTACAAAATTAAAAAAAAATACATAAATAGTTACCTTAGGGACTGAACTTTTTTAATATGTATACAAAAACTGTATACTACAATTACTTTATAAATTATGGGCCTGTAATTGGGGATAGACGCAAAACTTAAAAAATGCACCTTTATTTCCAAATGAAATATTGGCGCCATACATTGTACTACGGAAAAAGTTTAAACGTTGCAATAACCGATACAAACGGGAAAATAAAATGTGTGGGTTTTAATTACGATAGCATGTTTTATTTTGAAAATATAATGGCTGAAAACTGAGAAATAATGTTTTTTTTTCAATTTTTTTCTTATTCTTCTTATTAAAACTAAGTTAGAAGAAAATAATTTTTAGCAAAAAGTACCCCCCAAAGAAAGCCTACACAGTGGCAAAAAAAACAAGATATAGATTGTTTCACTGTAATAAGTAGTAATAAAGTTATAGGTGAATGAATGGAAGGAGCGCTGACGGGTGAAAACTGCTCTGCTTTTTTGAGCAGAAAAACCCTTTGAGGTGAAGAGGTTAAAGAAAACCTGAACTCAGAATGTCCTCTCTGCTCTAAAAGATACACAACAGAATAATGATCTTTAAAAAAAAAAAAAAAACATTTTTGTTACAGCTGATACTAATCCTGCAATAAATCTGCAGTGTGTCTACTTCCTGCTTTCATGGAAGCAGGCATATTGTTAACAGCCTGTGCTTTCAAATGAGCTTATCTGCCATCTCTGCCATGGCAGTCACGTGACACGGGGAGAGATCAAATTATACTTGTGATTAGACAGAAATGAGGGTGAATTAAACAGGCTAAACTCTCTAAATACATACAGGGTGTATTTCTCTATATGTTCCTTCAGTCCTTTGAAAGAGTACAGGTCCACTTTAAAAAAGTAACAGATAAGGTGAAAACAGAGCAAAACAGATGAAAAAGTTTTGTACATCAGTTGTCCCAACTAAGCTCCACTCTCAGCTGGGGTACAAACACTCCTTATTTGTATGTTCTAAATAGTATTATCGCCTTTTGAACTTTTTGTTTTAAGCTATTGATGCTTTATTTTATTTATCTATTAGTACTACTTCACGCTACTTTATTACATAAGTCGCTACTTGGTGTGTGGATCACTTTCAAACCCCCATCTTCCTGCACAAAGTAGGAAGTCATGTTCCAACACGTTATGTTCCACTGAACTATTTAGGAGGCTGCAGCAGGACGACACATCCATGAAAATCTTTCGTTAGGAAGGTTTGGAGATGTTGTGTTTTTCATAGGCACATATTAAAGCGGAATATAACCCTGCATTTCAACTTTGCTCTAAAACATTATTTACAGCATATTATATGCAAAAAACATTTTTTTTTTTTTAACTAGACCAGCATTGGAAGGGTTAAACACAGAGGTTTAAAGCTCCGTGGAGAGATATGCAGAAGTTCAGATTGTTACATTCTATTTAGTTATATGTATCTATTGAGAAATGTTACACACTCTTTGGCTGTCCTCCAACTCCTTCTCAGTCAGAGAGTGAGTCACATTCAACACTTAGATACATTTATGTAAACAAAATGTATCTATATCAGCTTCAGATGCGTCTGCAGAAATCTCCAGGAACTTTAAAGCACTGTGTAACCCTTCCAGTGCTGGTCTAGTAAAAAAAAAATGCTGGTTGCATATAATATACTGTAAGTAATGTTTTAGAGCAAAGTTGAAATGCAGGGTTATATTCCGCTTTAATAAGGGATTGTTATAGAGCTGACTTGATTAGGATATATTTTTTTCACACTCTTAAAGGATCATGTGACATGATGAGATAGACATGTGCATGTACAGTGCCTAGCACGCAAATAACTATGCTGTGTTCCTTTTTTTCTTTCTCTGCCTGAAAGAGTTAAATATCAGGTATGTAAGTGGCTGACTCAGTCCTGACTCAGACAGGAAGTGACTACAGTGTGACCCTCACTGAAAAGACATTCCCCTTTTTTACCTCTTTCTTGCCCTCAGAAGCCATTTTCTGCTAGGAAAGTGTTTTATAGTTGGAATTTCTTATCAGTGAGGGTCACACTGTAGTCACTTCCTGTCTGAGTCAGGATTGAGTCAGCCACTTACATACCTGATATTTAACTCTTTCAGGCAGAGAAAGAAAAAAAGGAACACAGCATAGTTATTTGCGTGCTAGGCACTGTACATACACATGTCTATCTCATCATGTCACATGTCAGTTTGGGTATCCTTTAAATTTGCTCGACCTTCTCTCTGCCATGTTTTGTTGTGTCATACGCTGCTTGGATATAATCACCTGGTTGAATTTGGGATCCCAGTGTATCGCTGAGTTGGTCCATAGAAGCCGATGACCATTGTGATCTCCAGCTAAATATCCAATTTTCATTTTTTTTATTGTTTTATTAGGAAATGTGATAACGTTCAGCACATCAAATTGTGCGGGTGAATTCCTTTTCTCATCAAAGTGTATTAGGTCACCACCGCTGGTGTTAAAGGAAAGGTTCTTTAAAAATGGGTGGAGCTAGAGGGAAAAGAAAATGGACTTTCAAATTGCACTGAAAAAAAGCAAGATGAATAAACTGTCTGGTAAAGTTTTATTTCTTGCCCAGGACTTATAGAAACGGCTCCCTTACCTGCTCCTCTTCATGCCACTGTCCATTCATCCCCTCCTCTGCCACACATCACATTGCATTTATCATTGAGTGACTGGGTGTCCAGGTTACAAAAAGTGGTCGGAGCCAAATACACATTTCACTGGGAAAATGTAAACTGCAGAAATTCTTACACTGTTAATGGCAGGGTCCTCAAACTTTGCACAGTTTATCACTGGTATAAATATTCAGAAAAGTGGGTGGAACATACAGAAGCCAATACAAATTCACCTATTGATTTTCAAGGGGAATATTTAAATTGCTGCCATTCTTGCACAGTTAATGGTACAAGCCTCAAAACTGACTCAGTTAGTCATTGGTTGACTGGGGTTCAAATTCAGAAAAGAGGGTGGAGCCATAAACAGCCAATCAGATTTGTTTCATTTCAATGGGAAAATACAAATTACTGATGCCAGAGACCCCAAAGCTCACAAACTTGGTCATTGACTGTTTGTGTGTTGGGGTTAGAAAAGCAGCAGCAGCCAAATGCATACCCAGGCAACACCAGGCCATCAGCTAATACTAAATAATAGTAATAATACATAAATAATAGTGCATTCCACTTCAATATATAAAAAAGAACACCGCTCACCAAACCACCCGAATAGCCAGGAGCTGGACCAAGGACAGCCAGACCATGAACACACTGAAAAATAGGGGAACAGATCCTCTCAACTGGTCCATAATGCTGGGCATACACGGGTCGATCCGGCCACCGATTAGCCGCCGTATCGATTCCCGCTCGTCCCCGCCGGCGCTTATCTTCCGCTCGATTCGCCGCTATTGTCTGCCTGCGGGTATCGAGCGCGGACTCGATCCCGCGGTGATCGGACACGTCGGATAATAGCCTTGTTCGACGCCGTGTATGCCCAGCATTAAAGTCTGATTTGTATTCAATCATGAAACAATCATGAAAACACTGGACAAGACAATTCAGCTGAATTGCCCTGTTCATTGTTTTCATGATTGAATAAATATCAGATTTTTATAGACCAGTTGAGTGGATCTTTCCCCTTTTTTTCAGTGTGCACTCCACTTACTGCAAGGGTTCCAATTGCAGCAGATTTGTTGCAAAGTGACAAGTGGATCGGATCAGTTTGCCAATTGCAGCAAAACAGACAATAAGAAATGTCAGTATTCTGTCATAGGCCTCGATTCATAAAGCATTACCTCATGCGGTAATGCTGAAAACAGCAGACTTTCCCGACCACTTAGCAAAGTGTCAATTCATAAAGGCTGTTACCGCATGAAAAGCTGACATTACCGACCAGGGAGATAAATCACCGACTTGGCTGCAGTTACCGACAACACATGTCAGTAAATTGTCAGCAAATGTCAATTCATAAAGCCTTCAACAAGCGGTAAGCCTGGCGGTAGTTACCGACACCTCTAGTGAGGTCTTAACAAGTTACCGACAGCTGTGATGAATGCAAAAGTGGAGAGAGCCGAAGTCTGTTTGAGTCATCAGTGGAGAGAGCCAGAGAGCCCTCTGTGTGAATAATTTCAGCAGGCATGGAAAGACTGTGTGACTCATCTGTCTGAGTAATCAGTGGAAAGAGCCGTCTGTGTGAGTCATTTCTGCAGGCAGGGAAAGACTGTGTGACTCATCTGTCTGAGTCATCAGTGGAGAGAGCCGGCTGTGTGAGTCATTTCTGCAGGACAAAGAGAGAATCCAGACACTTCTCTACTCTACCGCTCAATGGGCTGCGGTAATTTACCGACCTCCAAGGGCAGCTGGGGAAATCTTTATGAATTAGCACACAGACCGGGAAAATACCGAGTGCGGTATTTTCCCGACAAGATTTTTTTATTGACGTGGGTGGAAATCCGCTCACAAACCTCCGTCCACCGACAGTGCAGGAAACTGGGTTGCTTGGACCCCAAGTACAGGTTTGTAGGAAGTGAGTTCCGCACAATGTAGGTAGAGTCGAAATACCTTTATTGGATCAAACACATGACAAGCTAAAATCCATCACCACACGCTGACATGTTTCGGGCGTTACACGCCCTTAATCATAGCATAGGTGCATGTAAACAGAGGTGACCTATATAAGGGATAGGACCACACCCAATATCACATGATCAGGCCCCACCCACAAAAAGGTGTATACATAAAACTTGAGGAACATCCTCAACAGTGTAATCAATACATAAAAACATATAACACAAAGATAAAATGTAAGTACACATGATTAGACACATTACAGTTTCACGCAGCAATTAAAGTACAAAAAATAAATATATATGAATCTGACAAGCAGTTACATACATAAATATGCACACCAGGGACAGTACACCCAAATTAAGTAATTGTATTGAGGTCCCATCTGGCGTTAAGGCCTCTTGGCGAACGCGTCCCTAATTGGAAAATCCAATTGGCCTCCCGAGTGAGGAGACGCTTATAAACGTCTCCCCCCCTGGGGGGCCTCTGGACACGCTCAATACCTTGAAATGAAAATGAAGCCATGTCACCAGAATGGACCACTCTAAAATGCTTGGCCACATTGGATACCTCCGTGGTCAACCATCCCGCTCCCCTATAATGCTCCCCTATACGCTGTCTGAGATGACGTGTAGTGCAACCCACATATTGAACATGACATGAGGAGCATGAAATCAAATAGACCACGAACTGTGTATGGCAATTAATGTACTGTTTCATAGGGAAAATGTTTCCATTTGAATAAGAAGTGACAGAACGGGCAGATTGATGTACAATACAATAATTACAAGTAGAAAAATTACATTTATATGAGCCACAAGTGGTTAACCAGCATGGACGCAAGGAACTGCTGGAAAACAAACTGGGAGATAGAATACTCCCTAGTGTAGGGGCCTTTCTACTAGCGAATTTGACACCCTGTTTAAGGATCACATTAAGGGTGTCATCAGCCTGCTGCACAGGTAAACATTTTCTTATGATCTGTGTAATCTGTGTGTATTCCTGGCTATAAGCAGTCACAAACACTGTGTCTCTTTTCGTCTGTGATGCCATCCTTCGAGAACCAGATGTCAGAAGGTCTTCTCTTGTTCTCAAAAGGGCCTCTCTATCATCCATTTTGGATATCCACGCTCCGCAAGACGAGCACCCACAGCGCCCAACTCCGCCCCAAGGGCCGCGGCGTCAGAACAATTCCGGCGCGCCTGAATAGCCTCCCCCACCGGGACCGCACGGATAGTGTGCGACGGGTGACAGCTATTGGCCCTCAGGGTGGAGTTGCCGCCGCAGGGCTTGCGGTATGTGCTGGAGACAACAGAGGCCGAGGAAGGATCTCCTCTAAGAGTAAGGTCAAGGTAATTGACCTCTAGGGGTGACCACTGGAAAATGAACACAAGGTTCAAGTTGTTGACATTAAGAAACTCAACGAACTGCTGAGCTTCGTCACACGTGCCGTCCCAGACGACCAACAGATCGTCAATATATCTGCCATACCACACAACGTGGCTCGAAAAAATGTTAGAGTCACTGAACATGTGGAGCTCCTCCCACCAGCCCATATATAAGTTAGCTAGTGAGGGAGAAAATTTCGCTCCCATCGAAGCTCCACACAATTGTAAATAAAAATCAGAATCAAAAAGAAAATAGTTGTGGATAAGCAGATAATGGACAGCACATGCGACGAAGAATTGGAGATCCGAAGAAAAGGCAGAATATCTGGCCATATGGTATTCTAAGGCTTCCGGAGCGAGAACATGGGGAATACATGAGTATAAAGATTTCACATCAATGGCAATCCAACTGTATTTTTCTTGCCATTGAAAATACTGTAAGCTGCTAAGCACATGTTTGGTGTCACGTATATAGCCCGAAAGTCGTCGTACTAAAGGCTGCAAGTGTTCATCCACCCAATTTCCCAGGCGCTCCCCCAGAGAGCCAATTCCAGCCACAATTGGCCTGCCCTCTGGGGGGAAGCCCTGCTTGTGGATCTTGGGTAGATGATGAAACACTGGCAGAACAGGAGAGGGAACGGCCAGATATTCTGCCAACCGTTTGGAACGCACTCCTAGACTTTCGCCTAAAGACAAAAGTGCCTGAAGTTGTCTGCCAAAATCTATAGTGGGGTCATTTTTCAGAAGAGAATAGGTGGATATATCCTGGAGCTGCCTTAGTGCCTCAAAACGGTAAACTTCCGCATCTAACACAACCACTGCCCCACCTTTGTCAGCATTCCTGATAACAATCCGTGTATTGTCTTTAAGGGAGGAAATGGCCTGTTTCTCTGCAGAAGAAAGATTACCATGAATATCAGGAATACTGACAGAGGCAAGCTCAAGTAATTCTCTTTCTATGACCTCTTGAAAGGTATCGACAGGGGGGCTACGGGCAGCTGAAGGGTAAAATGCTGGATTGCGGATAGGCACAGGCCTGACTTCATTCTCCGAAACCAAAGGCACCGTCTCTGTAAGCAATTGCTCTAAGGACAAAAGAGACTTAATGTCTCTGAAATTCCCTATGTCAGGAAAGGCTAAGTCCCCATTACCCGCAATATCACCAGCAACACCATCCGCTGTCCGTTCATCCATAGAAATGCTTTCTCAAAAGGATGTGTGAGAATCTGCTCAGCTGCCTGCGCAGGCAGGCAGCCTTTTGACCATTGTTTAGGTTTGCATGCTGCAGGACTCTGGAACAGAGACCCGTCTTTCCATTGCAAGTTCTGGTCTGTCCTCTTGCTGGGGAATTTGCATACATTCGTTATGCAAATCCCCTACCTGCCTTCTTTGATGACTGGCACTATAAGAGCTTTATGTTTCCCAGAAGGCTTGGCTGGTCATTCTGTAACGATTGTGGAATCGTCTCCGTGATCAGCGTACCAGACGTGCGCTGACGCGGCGGATTTCCTCCACAAGCGTATTATTGCGGACACCCAGGCTAGGTGCTATGCACCCGCAGAGGGCAATTCCCACTGGCAGATGGTGCTGTGGAGTGCAGGCGAACACAGCCGCTGCACAGCCACAGATGCCAAATGGGAATTGTACAGATCCGGGACAAGGTACAATCAGGCAGGGCTGGATAGCCCACAGGGAACAGAGCAAAAGGACAGAACCAATGTGTGCCCACCAAATTAGTCGCCACCCAGCGACGGCGAACACACAACGGCGGAAACGAAGTAGGAAACGCAATCGCAAGAATGGCGATTGCCAATAGCGACACAAGACTGAGCAGGACAGAGCACAAGGGTAGCAAAGGCACAGCAAATCATACAAAGAGAAAGATAAAGAAAATAACAAAGCTAGCTGAACGCGAACACTGCACTCATTCGCAACAGTGCACGCGTTCGTGCGCGGTCTCCGCGTGTTACGCTCAACAGAGACAAGCACGCCTAACTAACCAAAGACAGCTGGTCTTTGGTTTGGGCTAGAAGGGGAGCCTAAAGCAACCCCCAGGAATTAACTATACTAGATAGCAATGGCTGACACTCCAGCAGTGTCCATCAGGAACAGACCATGGAAGGGAAATGACCAGCCAAGCCTTCTGGGAAACATAAAGCTCTTATAGTGCCAGTCATCAAAGAAGGCAGGTAGGGGATTTGCATAACGAATGTATGCAAATTCCCCAGCAAGAGGACAGACCAGAACTTGCAATGGAAAGACGGGTCTCTGTTCCAGAGTCCTGCAGCATGCAAACCTAAACAATGATCAAAAGGCTGCCTGCCTGCGCAGGCAGCTGAGCAAATTCTCACAGTACCCCCCCCTCTAGGGATGGATTCCAGACATCCCTCAAAACTGGTATCATCACAAAACTCTAACTGAAGACTCATGAAGGTCGGGGCAGCCCGACAAGGCCCAATTCCAGAGTCAGTCCATCCGAAACCGACCTCATCGGAAGCAGAAGCCACCGAAACATGCCCATCAGCACTACAAGTCTCAGCGTAACACCCATCAGGACTGTGGACACCAGAGAAGAAGCCATCGACACCCTCCAGACAATACCCACCACCTTCCAAGGAGCGTCCAAGAATACCAAACCTGCCGCAATACCTGTTCGAAGTGTCCCTTACAACACAAAAGCCACCGTTGATCTTATCCAGGGTACCAAGCAAAATTTCTCCCGGAATCTCCCAGAACCTTTTGAAGCTCCACAGAGATCCCAAGAGGGCAGAACAATCACCAGGCTCACATGGAGAATTACCAAGAACCCCCATGGAACCAATGACAATTCCGAGTTCAGAATTACGAGGACACCCACCAAGATCAAGACTTTCAGGGACCACTTCTGGGCATGCAAGCAGGCAGGCCATATCAGAGCATGTCTCCACCGAGGAAGCATCTGAGTACGCTGGTAACCGAGGCACACTTGGGCTTTCTGGGTCACAGAGCACACTGGGGTACACCAGCACAGGAGAAACCTCAGGACATGTTGGGGAACTGCCAACCTCAGAGTCCGGCACGACAAGACCAAAACCAGTACCGGGCAGAGAATCATCATGAGTGGAGGTCACAGGCACTAGACTTTCAAAAGAAGACTCGGATACAACTTCTGAAATTTCTGTGACAATAATATCATCATTGACTACATATGAGTGAAGCTCCATCAGAGCTGAAAAGGTAGCCAGCAAGGCAACAATGCCTACGGAAGAGGGTAACACCTCAGAAGGACTTGGGGGGCAGGAGACATCTCCTACAAGTTCTGCACCCTTTGGGAGGAACTCAGAGACCTCCAGAACATCGAACAAAACCTCAGGAACATCATTTTTCAAGTTTTCTAGGAAGGATTCTGAACTATCCATGTTACAGGGCAAAACTGGAACTTTATCTTGTGGACAGGGCAGATGTCCCAAGGAAGGTTCCACCATAAACTGAGATTGAATTTCATCATCATGAGTGGAACATACAGGAATATTCACTGGGCCACACACTGACTCCCTAACTTTAATCTCGCTGCACCCAGAATTCTGCGTAGCAGTCAAACTAGCTTGCAACTCCAAAACTGCAGAAAGACAGGTAAAAATAGCAGCAATACCTAGACGAGCCTCTAGGGGCAGGGCAGGAGATATTGTACAAGGCAATATTGACTCATCCAGAGTACAGGGTGGAGAGTCAGAACTTTCTTCAAAGCAAGAAAGGGGTTCCCAAATGTCAGTGTGATTAGACATCATATTGTTATTCATGGTACAGGGCAGGCTCAGAGAAACCTTCTCTGGACCCAGCAAAAATGCTTCAGAGTCAGATTCGTAAAACCAAAGTGCTGTCTCACTCTTAGACTCGGCTAACGATGTCGAATCCGAGGAGACAGAACGCAAAATTTGCGGATCCAAGATCGCTTTAGGTTGCGAAACTGATGCTTCCATAGCGCAAACCTCCGCGATCTGCGTAGCAGACTGCAAGGCATCTAGGACAGAAACACTGGAGCAACTGTCATTAGGCAACAGGTCTTCACAGGTATGAACAGAATAAGACATAGATTCATTTGCAAAAGAAGTGGCGACAACAACAGGAGAAACTTTATTAGACACATCAATAATTTTCGTAAAGTTGCATAACTTAGGAATTTTCCCCATAGTAGGTTCATAAATGGACGATCTCAGAGAACCTGAGGGAAAATATCTGTCTTTCTTAGACAAAGGCCCACACAGACCTTTTGCAGCCATACGTGCGGTGGCGACATCAGACCGCACTGGTTCAACTTCCACACAAGCAACTGCTCTGAACGACTTGCACTCAGGCTTCAAACACTCAGTAGCTTTGGGAAAGGAAATGCATTCAGAACTCACTTTCTTTAAATCCAGAGGATTGGAACAATTGTCCGTTGACAATGTGTTTTTACAAGAATTAGCAGATTGAAGCGCATGTAGTTCATCCAAAATCATTCTCCACACGTCAAACAGCGGAGTCACAAAGTCAGAGATACATTCACCAGTCTTGATTAATGTGCACGCAGACTCAATGCACGCATACAAAACTGCTTCATTTTTAGAAAGGTAATGATTGCAAAACGATCTCCAATCACATTCTAATTCATAGACCAGGAGCTCGATCTCCCATTTCTCAAACGGGGGTTCCCATGCACACTTAACAAAGGATGAACAATCATAGTGCGCACAGTCTACAGACGGAACTGGAGCAGGAACAGAACGGGAAACTTTTACCTCTTTATTGGGATCAATTGATTGGTGTGTGTGTAATTCATCCAAAATCGTCTGCCATACAAACATCACCAGATCCACAACACACTCATCACATTCATCAGAGTCAATCAAAAGGTACATAGAGTCAAGACAATTGTTCAGGACATCCGCGCTTTTTGCGATATAAAAATCGCAAAAAGTTTTCCAATCAAAATCAAATTCTTCCACCAAGGCCCCGATTTCCCATGAGGCGAATGGTGGTTCAAACAACCCGGTGTCTAGATAATCTCCATATGGGTGGGGATCAGGAACGAGAACAGATTTTTTAACTGCCTTAATATAGTGTGCGATCCTACCTATAATAGGATCCACATACGCTTTTGTCTCAGGTAATGATATCTGAAGCAAATCAAAGGTTCCCTCTGCCCTGGGAATTTTGGTTGGGCTGGTCATTCTGTAACGATTGTGGAATCGTCTCCGTGATCAGCGTACCAGACGTGCGCTGACGCGGCGGATTTCCTCCACAAGCGTATTATTGCGGACACCCAGGCTAGGTGCTATGCACCCGCAGAGGGCAATTCCCACTGGCAGATGGCGCTGTGGAGTGCAGGTGAACACAGCCGCTGCACAGCCACAGATGCCAAATGGGAATTGTACAGATCCGGGACAAGGTACAATCAGGCAGGGCTGGATAGCCCACAGGGAACAGAGCAAAAGGACAGAACCAATGTGTGCCCACCAAATTAGTCGCCACCCAGCGACGGCGAACACACAACGGCGGAAACGAAGTAGGAAACGCAATCGCAAGAATGCCGATTGCCAATAGTGACACAAGACTGAGCAGGACAGAGCACAAGGGTAGCAAAGGCACAGCAAATCATACAAAGAGAAAGATAAAGAAAATAACAAAGCTAGCTGAACGCGAACACTGCACTCATTCGCAACAGTGCACGCGTTCGTGCGCGGTCTCCGCGTGTTACGCACAACAGAGACAAGCACGCCTAACTAACCAAGGACAGACAAACACGAAACAGAGAACGCGAGCGCTTGCTTAACGGTTACCTCACCGAGCCTACAGCAAGCATTCGAATCAGACAAGACAGACACACGTGAAACAGGAACTGGGCAGAAAGGAACCACCGCTCTTCCGTCAGAGCAAGTGTGATCCAAGCAGAAACACAGATCAGAAAGATCCACAACCGCTACCGCTAGCGGTTAGTGCGATTCAGGAAGACAGAGTAGCAGAACAGAAGGATCCACAGCGCTAGCGAAAAGTGGCTAGCGCGATCCCAGGAGACAGAACAGAAGGATCCACAGCGCTAGCGAAAAGTGGCTAGCGCGATCCCAGGAGACAGAACAGAAGGATCCACAGCGCTAGCGAAAAGTGGCTAGCGCGATCCCAGGAGAGAGAACAGAAGGGCCTACCAGTAGCAACCGCTGCCCTGGTTAGCACCCCACAGACAGACAGAACAGGCAATACAGATAATACAACCTGACTGGGCTAGAAGGGGAGCCTAAAGCAACCCCCAGGAATTAACTATACTAGATAGCAATGGCTGACACTCCAGCAGTGTCCATCAGGAACAGACCATGGAAGGGAAATGACCAGCCAAGCCTTCTGGGAAACATAAAGCTCTTATAGTGCCAGTCATCAAAGAAGGCAGGTAGGGGATTTGCATAACGAATGTATGCAAATTCCCCAGCAAGAGGACAGACCAGAACTTGCAATGGAAAGACGGGTCTCTGTTCCAGAGTCCTGCAGCATGCAAACCTAAACAATGGTCAAAAGGCTGCCTGCCTGCGCAGGCAGCTGAGCAGATTCTCACAGGATGGACCTAACAAATCTATTTACGTCCAAAAGTGTGGCAAACACATCAAAATGTGACGTGGGGGCAAAGGAAAGTCCCCGTGAAAGTAATGAGATCTCAGAGGAGCTCAAAATGGAGGCAGAAAGGTTAACAACAGTATGATTGTCAAATGCTGTCGGAGCTGGGCTCTGTTTCTTATGCTTTATACCCCCTCTTCTCGTAAGATTTCGACCTTTTTTCTTCCTGTATCTGTTGAACCTCTTGTGGTGGATGGGCAGAGAGAAAGAAGACTGCTGTTTTTTTGCCAGTGAGTCGCGGGAGGACGACCCCAGGGCAGGATGCATGACAGGATGTGTACCTCCCGCAGCTCCATGCATCAAAGCAGCAGAACCATCTGATAATTCTGACTGAGAGTCAGATGTGTCAGGCGAGCTAAATGTAACTTTCTTAGAAGGTTTAGTTCTAAGACGTCGAGTTGTAGGTCTAGGTGACCGGAAGGTGGCCTCCCACCGCCCCCACTCATAAACCACACCCTTTTTATAGTCATTAACGTCACGAAGGTACTTAACCCGTTTGGTATCAGTGATCAAAGACTCCAACCTCGCCACGTTATGTTCATGTTCAATATGTGGGTTGCACTACACGTCATCTCAGACAGCGTATAGGGGAGCATTATAGGGGAGCGGGATGGTTGACCACGGAGGTATCCAATGTGGCCAAGCATTTTAGAGTGGTCCATTCTGGTGACATGGCTTAATTTTCATTTCAAGGTATTGAGCGTGTCCAGAGGCCCCCCAGGGGGGGAGACGTTTATAAGCGTCTCCTCACTCGGGAGGCCTATTGGATTTTCCAATTAGGGACGTGTTCGCCAAGAGGCCTTAACGCCAGATGGGACCTCAATACAATTACTTAATTTGGGTGTACTGTCCCTGGTGTGCATATTTATGTATGTAACTGCTTGTCAGATTCATATATATTTATTTTTTGTACTTTTATTGCTGCGTGAAACTGTAATGTGTCTAATCATGTGTACTTACATTTTATCTTTGTGTTATATGTTTTTATGTATTGATTACACTGTTGAGGATGTTCCTCAAGTTTTATGTATACACCTTTTTGTGGGTGGGGCCTGATCATGTGATATTGGGTGTGGTCCTATCCCTTATATAGGTCACCTCTGTTCACATGCACCTATGCTATGATTAAGGGCGTGTAACGCCCGAAACATGTCAGCGTGTGGTGATGGATTTTAGCTTTTCATGTGTTTGATCCAATAAAGGTATTTCGACTCTACCTACATTGTGCGGAACTCACTTCCTACAAACCTGTACTTGGGGTCCAAGCAACCCAGTTTCCTGCACTGTCGGTGGACGGAGGTTTGTGAGCGGATTTCCACCCACTTCAGTTTTCTGCCTGTCTTCCGCTCCCTCCATGTGATTTATTGCACACAGTGAAGCTACCATCACCACTTGGTATGGCTCAACCGGAACAAAGAGCTTTACGCAGCAATGCTACTTTATGCACCTCAACCAGAGACAGTGCACCTACCAAAGGGTTGCCAACCACTACCTCCTCCAGAAAGGTAGTATCCTCCATTCATGCTGTGCAACGTAATCTGGACAATGTCCGCAAAATAGCAGCAGCGCAAGCAACAGCGGCAATGCAGACTTCCGATATATTGACATCTCCTATATCTACTGCTAGCGTGGAGGATCTACCTGCTCGGCGTTTGACACCGGCTCCTCCTCCAGTGGATGCTGTTCAGTGTGCCTCGAGCCTCTCTGCGGCTCTCCTGCCGGGTGGGGATCTTCTTGCTGGAGGGTTGCGCTGGTCTCCTATACCGGAGGAAGCTGATGCTGGACGGATCCTTCCGGCTTCCGGCGCGCCTGTGATGACATCAGAGCTGGGCGCACGATCAAAGCTCACTGCTTCCCGCAGGCTGTCATTGGAAACCCTGGCATTGGGAGAGAGCATCTCGCTCGCACCTCGCCGCATTTCAGGTAGATTCCTTCCTTTGGACAGCCTGCCTACCTCGCCCTCCTCCGCCGGTGCACAGGAACCCTCTTTGGAGGTTCGCCCACATTGTGTGCAGTTGGTTCGGGGCCTTCTGAACAATATGCAGGATCCTGAGGCTGTGATGGATTCATCTCATGGGACTGCCACATCCACCTCTCAGGTCAGTCAATTGGGGCCCAGTGCTGGTTCACACAATCCATTACTTGCATCACATTCAGGAATTAGTGTTTCTCACACGGGGAGCTATTTGCCATCTAACAGCAATCTAGATCAGGTTGCCCCGCTTTCACTGCCTAATGGCCTTACAACTGTGCCCTGTTCAATACCGAACCCTGACTCCTCGGACAGTCACTTAATTTCCCTTGGTGACTTGGACTATGATCCGGAACGGTCCTCTAAGTTTGCAGCAGTGTTCTCCAGACATCTGGGGGCCTCCCTTAATACCAATTCGGAGGCAACATTAAAATCTGCTTTTGCACAATTGGAGGACCTTATGTTAAAAGAGACTAAGGTGTGGTGGGACCTTACCAGCCTCAAGCAGTATGTTGCAGATGAAATAATTCCTCGCGGTTTGAGGATTAGGAAGGTTCCCACTACTATTTATTCGGATAATTTTGTCTTAGAGTGGAATGCTATTTTGAGTGATTGTTCAATAAAATTGATGAAATTGATTATTGTATATGAGGAGCAACGTTTGGTAGATCTGAGGCTGCAGGTCTCAGAGGTCAAACAGACTCTTTCCAAACTCGACAAGTTACAGCAATATGAAGATTTGAATAAAAAGCTTTTAGATAACGTGGCAAGGTTGGAGTCTTTGATCACTGATACCAAACGGGTTAAGTACCTTCGTGACGTTAATGACTATAAAAAGGGTGTGGTTTATGAGTGGGGGCGGTGGGAGGCCACCTTCCGGTCACCTAGACCTACAACTCGACGTCTTAGAACTAAACCTTCTAAGAAAGTTACATTTAGCTCGCCTGACACATCTGACTCTCAGTCAGAATTATCAGATGGTTCTGCTGCTTTGATGCATGGAGCTGCGGGAGGTACACATCCTGTCATGCATCCTGCCCTGGGGTCGTCCTCCCGCGACTCACTGGCAAAAAACCAGCAGTCTTCTTTCTCTCTGCCCATCCACCACAAGAGGTTCAACAGATACAGGAAGAAAAAAGGTCGAAACGTACGAGAAGAGGGGGTATAAAGCATAAGAAACAGAGCCCAGTTCCAACAGCATTTGACAATCATACTGTTGTTAACCTTTCTGCCTCCATTTTGAGCTCCTCTGAGATCTCATTACTTTCACGGGGACTTTCCTTTGCCCCCACGTCACATTTTGATGTGTTTGCCACACTTTTGGACGTAAATAGATTTGTTAGGTCCATCCTTTTGAGAAAGCATTTTATGGATGAAAGGACAGCGGATGGTGTTGCTGGTGATATTGCGGGTAATGGGGACTTAGCCTTTCCTGACATAGGGAATTTCAGAGACATTAAGTCTCTTTTGTCCTTAGAGCAATTGCTTACAGAGACGGTGCCTTTGGTTTCGGAGAATGAAGTCAGGCCTGTGCCTATCCGCAATCAAGCATTTTACCCTTCAGCTGCCCGTAGCCCCCCTGTCGATACCTTTCAAGAGGTCATAGAAAGAGAATTACTTGAGCTTGCCTCTGTCAGTATTCCTGATATTCATGGTAATCTTTCTTCTGCAGAGAAACAGGCCATTTCCTCCCTTAAAGACAATACACGGATTGTTATCAGGAATGCTGACAAAGGTGGGGCAGTGGTTGTGTTAGATGCGGAAGTTTACCGTTTTGAGGCACTAAGGCAGCTCCAGGATATATCCACCTATTCTCTTCTGAAAGATGACCCCACTATAGATTTTGGCAGACAACTTCAGGCACTTTTGTCTTTAGGCGAAAGTCTAGGAGTGCTTTCCAAACGGTTGGCAGAATATCTGGCCGTTCCCTCTCCTGTTCTGCCAGTGTTTCATCATCTACCCAAGATCCACAAGCAGGGCTTCCCCCCAGAGGGCAGGCCAATTGTGGCTGGAATTGGCTCTCTGGGGGAGCGCCTGGGAAATTGGGTGGATGAACACTTGCAGCCTTTAGTACGACGACTTCCGGGCTATATACGTGACACCAAACATGTGCTTAGCAGCTTACAGTATTTTCAATGGCAAGAAAAATACAGTTGGATTGCCATTGATGTGAAATCTTTATACTCATGTATTCCCCATGTTCTCGCTCTGGAAGCCTTAGAATACCATATGGCCAGATATTCTGCCTTTTCTTCGGATCTCCAATTCTTCGTCGCATGTGCTGTCCATTATCTGCTTACCCACAACTATTTTCTTTTTGATTCTGATTTTTATTTACAATTGTGTGGAGCTTCGATGGGAGCGAAATTTTCTCCCTCACTAGCTAACTTATATATGGGCTGGTGGGAGGAGCTCCACATGTTCAGTGACTCTAACATTTTTTCGAGCCACGTTGTGTGGTATGGCAGATATATTGACGATCTGTTGGTCGTCTGGGACGGCACGTGTGACGAAGCTCAGCAGTTCGTTGAGTTTCTTAATGTCAACAACTTGAACCTTGTGTTCACTTTCCAGTGGTCACCCCTAGAGGTCAATTACCTTGACCTTACTCTTAGAGGAGATCCTTCCTCGGCCTCTGTTGTCTCCAGCACGTACCGCAAGCCCTGCGGCGGCAACTCCACCCTGAGGGCCAATAGCTGTCACCCGTCCCACACTATCCGTGCGGTCCCGGTGGGGGAGGCTATTCGGGCGCGCCGGAATTGTTCTGACGCCGCGGCCCTTGGGGCGGAGTTGGGCGCTGTGGGTGCTCGTCTTGCGGAGCGTGGATATCCAAAATGGATGATAGAGAGGGGAAGGAAGCAGGCCATTTTGAGAACAAGAGAAGACCTTCTGACATCTGGTTCTCGAAGGATGGCATCACAGACGAAAAGAGACACAGTGTTTGTGACTGCTTATAGCCAGGAATACACACAGATTACACAGATCATAAGAAAATGTTTACCTGTGCTGCAGGCTGATGACACCCTTAATGTGATCCTTAAACAGGGTGTCAAATTTGCTAGTAGAAAGGCCCCTACACTAGGGAGTATTCTATCTCCCAGTTTGTTTTCCAGCAGTTCCTCGCGTCCATGCTGGTTAACCACTTGTGGCTCATATAAATGTAATTTTTCTACTTGTAATTATTGTATTGTACATCAATCTGCCCGTTCTGTCACTTCTTATTCAAATGGAAACATTTTCCCTATGAAACAGTACATTAATTGCCATACACAGTTCGTGGTCTATTTCATTTCATGCTCCTCATGTCATGTTCAATATGTGGGTTGCACTACACGTCATCTCAGACAGCGTATAGGGGAGCATTATAGGGGAGCGGGATGGTTGACCACGGAGGTATCCAATGTGGCCAAGCATTTTAGAGAGGTCCATTCTGGTGATATGGCTTCATTTTCATTTCAAGGTATTGAGCGTGTCCAGAGGCCCCCCAGGGGGGGAGACGTTTATAAGCGTCTCCTCACTCGGGAGGCCTATTGGATTTTCCAATTAGGGACGCGTTCGCCAAGAGGCCTTAACGCCAGATGGGACCTCAATACAATTACTTAATTTGGGTGTACTGTCCCTGGTGTGCATATTTATGTATGTAACTGCTTGTCAGATTCATATATATTTATTTTTTGTACTTTAATTGCTGCGTGAAACTGTAATGTGTCTAATCATGTGTACTTACATTTTATCTTTGTGTTATATGTTTTTATGTATTGATTACACTGTTGAGGATGTTCCTCAAGTTTTATGTATACACCTTTTTGTGGGTGGGGCCTGATCATGTGATATTGGGTGTGGTCCTATCCCTTATATAGGTCACCTCTGTTCACATGCACCTATGCTATGATTAAGGGCGTGTAACGCCCAAAACATGTCAGCGTGTGGTGATGGATTTTAGCTTGTCATGTGTTTGATCCAATAAAGGTATTTCGACTCTACCTACATTGTGCGGAACTCACTTCCTACAAGATTTTTTTATTGCACTGCTGTTTATGAATCGGGGCCATAGTGGAAAACGTGCTTAAAGGGCAACAGAAGCGAGAGGGAATATGGAGGCTGCTGTATTTATTTCCTTTTTAAGCAATACCAGTTGCCTTGTGAAAAATACTTGAAGATTATTTACTAAAGTCTGCACTAGATGGCAGCAATGCACTTTTTTCCTATATTAGATTATGCTGCTCTAGAGAAACATGTATTTGTCAAATTTTATTGGGTTGTAATTTTATTAATATTAACTGTGTAGAGAAGCAATTTGTATTTACTTTTCATTTTTTATATTTTATGTGTTGTTTCTTTTTATAAAATCATGCCTTTTATATAATTATGCTATTCATTTATGTCAAGGACTGCCCACGGCTGATGGCTTTCCGAAGTATCAATATTGTAGACACTTCTAACCCCTTTTTGAAAATGTTTACTTCAAGATAATGAAGCCCAATGAATCTTTAATAATTTCGCTTACTTTTTGCACATAAAAGGTGAACGGGATCTCCTTTATTCCTCTAGTGCTGGCATTTACCAGCGGTGGAACGCAAACAAACCACCGCCGGCCGGAAACAAGATGGCCACCAAACAGGAAGTGAGGTCTTGGCACTTGCGAACGCCGGAGGCGCCGGCATCATTGATCCTGCGGCCATGGGAAGGTAAAAAAAAATGTCCTTATATAATGCCACCGTTGCCCGCCCATTCTCGTATCCCCTGAGGACGGTGAGAGCGCACGGAGCCTCAGAGGAAGCTTACACCAAGTGAAACGGTCGTCAGGCGGAACGCTGCTCCCACATTGCCCCACGGTAGAAAGATCATATGGGTATGTGAAGTGTATCTTACAATGTTTGAAATGGATGGAAGATTTGTTGATACCATTAAACCTATTGAAGACTAGCCTGGTGATAGTGCCGGAAATTTGTTTCTTATGGTGATGACAAAACTAGTCGGGCCGAGAGCGGGCAGCGTGATCGCAGCACAGTACAGGTCCAGAGTACCACTAAGGTGGGAAGCCATTACAGCCGAGAGGGGTCCTAGTTGGAATAGGACCCTCTTTATGTGAGTGACCGTACTCGTTTTTATTTGTTTACTACTTCCATTAAAACCTTGTGGATATTGCGCTGAGAGGATCCCTCCCCTTTTTGTGCCTCTGCACGCGAGTGCAAATACAGGTGGAATTACACCACAGCAAAGGGGAGTGTGGACCTGCATGAGAGACATTGAAGAGAGCTACCCTTGGTCTACATAGCGCTACATTATAGACTACAATACCAGTTGCCTGGCAGCCCTGCTGAGCCTCTGCCTCTAATCCTTTTAGCCACAGACCCTAAACAAGCATTTTCAGACCAGGTGTTCCAATACATTATTGTCAGATCTGACTAAATTAGCTGCATGCTTGTTTCAGGTGTGTGATGCAGACACTTCTGCAGCCGAATAGATCAGCAGGGCTGCCAGGCAACTGGTATTGTTTAAAAGGAAATAAATATGTCCTTTAAAGAGGAACTCCAGTGAAAATAATGTAGTAAAAAAAGTGCTTCATTTCTTACAATAATTATGTATAAATGATTTAGTCAGTGTTGGCCCATTGTAAAATCTTTCCTCTCCCCGATTTACATTCTGACATGTATTACATGGTGACATTGTTACTGAGGGCAGGTTATGTAGCTGCTCCTAGCTGTTTTGGCTGTTAGAGACAGCTGTAAACAGCTAATTCCTGTCTGTGAGCCTTGTTACATTGTAACAAACTGCCAAAGGTACCGCGGTACTCAGAGCTTCTTGTGGGAGGGGTTTCAGCACAAAATCAGTCATACAGCGCCCCCTGATGGTCTGTTTGTGAAAATCATTATATCTCTCATGTAAAAGGGGGTATCAGCTACTGATTGGTATAAAGTTCAATTCTAGATTGGAGTTTCTCTTTAAGATTCAAAGTACATGTTCCAAACACAGAGGCCGGTTTTATACCTGAGTGAAGCGTTTCGAGTTCGAGGCACCGCCCCCCACTGCACTGCTGAAAACAAGATTCATATAACCCTGCAGCAGAGTGCACTGAAAGGGTCATATGCATAGCCCCGCCCACAAACCTCCCGCACCCCCTTCTCTGTTTGTTGCCGCCCCTCGCCCAGTGACCCCCTGCTGGACATGAAGTACGTCTCTGGGATTCTCTTCTTCTCCGCCGTATTTGCGTCATGCTGCACATGCGCGCCACACTGCCACCGCCAACAAATTTAACACATGCCTCCCAACATTGTGATATACGACAATTAGACCACGCCCCTGTCACACCCCTAACCACACCCATGACACACCCCTAGTCACGCATAACAGATTTCATAAGAAAAATGTGTTATTTTATAATTCAAACCACATTGGTCCTTTCTATGCTGGTTCATTTTCCTTCATTAAAACATTTGAAAATAAGGAATGTATCAATTTAAAGGATGGAAATAAAGTTTAGAATCAATTTAACACATTTTTCAGTAGAAAAATACACATATTTACATAGATCTGTACATCAGTCCTGAAAGAGGGACAAATGAGGAAGACAGAGGGACAGGGACCCCAAAGAGGGACTGTCTCTCCAGAAGAGGGACAGTTGGGAGCTATGTTTAACATTTATGTGTTGCATATTGGGGTTGATTCACTTAGACAAATGGCATGCCTTATCAGAGTTAACACACCTTATCAGAGATAACATGCTTTTCAGAGTAGCATAGCGAGCGCTATAAACGTTCAGGTTTCCTGTCAAGTGACAGGCATCCTGTTGGGACAATCAAAGTACGGGGATAATGTCCTTTTAAAGTGATTGGACCCGCAGGGGCTCAGGGTAGGGTGAGCACTCGCTATGCTACTCTGATAAGGCATGCCAACTCTGATAAGGCATGCTATTTGTCTTAGCGAATTAAACCCATTGACTTCAATGCATTCCTTTGCTGCCGAAGTCGCACAGTAACACGCTGATGGCTTTGAGACGCGTCGGATGTGAATCGGATACTTCTGGCGTAACCCGACATGATTTGTGTCCTGGGCTCCATACACTTTCTTTGCTTTCGCATTGCCTTGTGTGCAGAAAGGGTAATGCAACGCAAAAAAAGAGTGCCCAAGTATAAAGGGGGCCTGACTGTGTTAACTCTTCAATGTCACATCAAGGTGGAGCAATTAATTACCACTGCTGACACCCACACCTCTTCTTTGTAGATACTGTATCTACAGTGAAAAAGTTATTATCTCCATAAAGCTTGAGCTGTGCAAACTAAAATGATGTGTGGCACCGAGTGTCCTTGTGAGGGACACTTATCCATAAAATGTATATACAAAGTGTTTTTGGCTTTGCAATATGATGACCTCGGTCGATCAGAAAAGGGTTGCTGCATAAGTAGTATCATTGTATTACTCTAACTGCAGCATTGCGGCACGTTTGCGATTTCCAGAAATATGTTACATGTAGCATTTTCCCAGCGATTGTATCTCAATCCGCTAACTTGTGACAAAAAATAAAATCTTCTATGAACTCGTCATACACCTAACGGAATACCTTGGGGTGTCTTCTTTCTAAAATGGGGTCACTTGTGGGGTTCCTATACTGCCCTGGCATTTTAGGGGCCCAAAACCGTGAGGAGTAGTCTAGAAACCAAATGCCTCAAAATGCCTGTTCAGGGGTATAAGCATCTGCAAATTTTGATTACAGGTGGTCTATGAGGGGCCGAATTTTTAAGCAGGGTGGCCTCTTAGATGACAGGTTGTATTGGCACTGAAGTGCAGAAAGTGCAGGATGTTCTCAAATTGTGACCTGGACATGTCAGCAGAGAACATGGGCATGTGATGTATTGGGTGCGTAGACCAATAAGACCGCAATACATTCTTTTTGACTAGACCCATGTTAAGGAGAAGGCCCGAAAAAAATGTTACGTACGGAAACTTGGAGTGGTTTCCACTGAAAAGGTTGGGCATAGTAGCTTCTTGGATTGGCGGTTGCGTATTGTGTGGCATAACGGTTGGTCTCAGCCACAATTAAGTCGTAGAGACCAGCAGTGATCAGAAAAAAAAATTCTGTCACTGCGGTGGGGCGGGTGAGGGTTTGGCGGGGTGATCAGAAGCCCACAGGGGACAGATTAGGGCCTGATCTGATGGATAGGAGTGCTAGGGGGTGACAGGTGGTGACAGGAGGTGATTGATGGGTGTCTCAGGGGGTGATTAGAGGGGAGAATAGATGCAATCAATGCACTGGGGAGGTGATCGGAAGGGGGTCTGAGGGGGATCTGAGGGTTTGGCTGAGTGATCAGTAGCCCACACGGGGCACATTAGGGCCTGATCTGATGGGTAGGTGTGCTAGGGGGTGACAGGTGGTGACAGGAGGTGATTGATGGGTGTCTCAGGGTGCGATCAGAGGGGGGGAATAGATGCAAGCAATACACTGGGGAGGTGATCAGGGAGGGGGGGTGTCTGAGGGCAATCTGAGGGTGTGAGGGGGTAATTGGGTGCCCGCAAGGGGCAGATTAGGGTCTGATCTGATGGGAAGCAGTGACAGGTGGTGACAGGGGGTGATTGATGGGTGATCAGTGGGTGATTAGAGGGGAGAACAGATGTAAATAATGCACTGGGGAGGTGATTGGGGAGGGGGGTCTGAGGGCGATCTGAGGGTGTGGGCGGGTCTTTGGGTGCCCGCAAGGGGCAGATTAGGGTCTTATGTGACGGGTAGCGGTGATGGGGTGATTGATAGGTGATCAGGGTGTCATTAGAGGGGAGAATAGATGCAAGCAATGTACTGGCGAGGTGATTGGGGGGCGGGGGGGTCTGAGGGTGTGGGCGGGTGATTAGGTGCCCGCAAGGGGCAGATGAGGGTCTGAACTGATGGGTATGATAGGTAGCAGTGACAGGGGGTGATTGATGGGTGATCAGTGGGTGATTAGAGGGGAGAACAGATGTAAATAATGCACTTGGGAGGTGATAAGGGGGGTTTGAGGGCAATCTGAGGGTGTGGGCGGGTGTTCGAGTGCCCGCAAGGGGCAGATTAGGGTCTAATCTGATGGGTAGCAGTGACAGGGGGTGACGGGGTGATTAACCACTTGCCGACCGCGCACTCATAACGCGAGTAGCAGTGTTGTACTAGATCAGCGATCCCCGGCCAATCAGCGGCCGGGGATCGCTGTCACATGACAGGCAGGAGCCTGTTAGAGGCTGCACAGGACAGATCCGTTCCTGTGCAGCCTCCGATCTCCGGGGCAGGGAGGGAGAAGAGGGAGAGGGGGAATCCTGCGGTGAAGGGGGCTTTGAGGTGCCCCCCCCCGCCACCCACACGCATGCAGGAGCGATCAGACCCCCCCAGCACATCATCCCCCTAGTGGGGAAAAAAGGGGGGCGATCTGGTCGCTCTGCCTGGTATTTGATCTGTGCTGGGGCTGTAGAGCCCACCCAGCACAGATCTCAGAAATCAGCGCTGGTCCTTAAGGGGGGGTAAAGGCTGAGTCCTGAAGTGGTTAATAGGTGATCAGGGTGTGATTAGAGGGGAGAATAGATGCAAGTAATGCACCGGTGAGGTGATCAGGGGGTCTTAGGGCGATCTGAGGGTGTGAGCGGGTGATTGGGTGCCCGCAAGGGGCAGATGAGGGTCTGATCTGATGGGTAGCAGTGACATGTGGTGACAGGGGGTGATTGATGGGTGATTAGAGGGGGGAACAGATGTAAATATTGCACTGGAGAGGTGATAAGGGGGGGGGGGTCTGAGGACAATCTGATGGTGTGGGCGGGTGTTTGGGTGCCCTCAAGGGGCAGATTAGGGTCTGATCTGATGGGTAGCGGTGAAAGGTGGTGACAGAGGGTGACGGGGTGATTGATAAGTGATCAGGGTGTGATTAGAGGGGAGAATAGATGCAAGCAATGCACTGGCGACGTGATCAGGGGGGGGGGGGGTCTGAGGGAAATCTGAGGGTGTGGTGGGTAATTGGGTGCCCGCAAGGGGCAGGTTAGGGTCTGATCTGATGGGTAGCAGTGACAGGGGGTGATTGATGGGTGATTGATGGGGAGAACAGATGTAAACCATGCACTTGGGAGGTGATCTGAGGGTGGGTCTCCGGGCGATCTGAGGGTGTGGGCGGGTGATCAGGTGCCCGCAAGGGGCAGGTTAGAGTCTGATCTGATGGGTGGCAGTGACAGGGGGTGATTGATGGGTGATTGACAGGTGATCAGTGGGTGATTACAGGGGAGGATAAATGTATACAGTACACAGGGGGAGGGGTCTGGGGAGGATCTGAGGGTGTGGGGGGTGATCAGGAGCCTCCAGGGGGCAGTTTAGGACCTATTCTAAAAAATAGAAATAGAAAATTGACAGATAGTGACAGGGGGTAATTATGGGGGTGATTGGGTGCAAACAGGGGTCTGAGGGGGTGATCAGGGGGGGGTCTGAGGGGTGCTGTGGGCGATCAGGGGGGGCCAGATCAGTGTGCGTGTGTGTGTGCTTACCAGGGGGGCTGCCTCCGGCCCTGGTGGTCCCTCAATCACTGGGACCACCAGGTCAGGAGGCAGCCTATATAATACACTTTGTATACATTACAAAGCATATTATACGCTTACTATGCGGCAGATCGGGGGTTAACAACCCGCCGGCACTCCCGAACGGGCGGTTGGTTGACGGCGTGGGTGGGCGGAGCCTATTGCCGGCAGACGCGCGTGCATCCCAGCGATCGGCGTATTGTGGTCCTTGCGGGTTCCACTTTGCTGCCGCCCATAGGTAGTGGGCGGTCGGCAAGTGGTTAAACACAAAAGTAGATGGAATCAGGTAGACCTAGTTCTACTGATGGACAGGGGCATTGCTAGCCCCAAAGATCAGTGGGACATGCCCTGGATCTATTTTGGGGTGCCCTGGATGTCCCCCAGGCAGAGTAGAGACACCACAGCATCCATCATGGCATCACGCAGTACCCAGCATACAACACAGAAGCACCACAGCACCAAGCATGGCACGATGCCTTTATGGGGACATGCAGGGAGCTGTAGTTCTTTTATGGGACATGCTGGGAGTTGTGGTGGGGCGGAAGCATGGGAGGGGGTCCATTAGAAGGTCAGGGAATGCTATGGGGGCGGGGGGCTGCCAGACAACTTGGCGTCAGGCTAGCTCACCCAGCAGAAAGCCAAACCAGCCAGCACAGAAGGCAGGTAACTCTGCCTAGTTATGTTTAAGTGCCTATTTATGTGATATACTGCTTTTTGTTTGTATTAATGGAGAGGGAGCTTCATATAACATTTTGCTGGGCAGGCCTACTTAGACCACTGTTAAGTTCATGCAAATATGGCTCCACCCATGACCACACCCACATTCATGTGCATGGCCACACTCATTTTTCATCTGGAGTGCCCAAAAGTGCCCCTGACCTCTTAGGATCCTAACAATGCCCTTGCTGATGGACCTTTTATATTTACCTTCCCTGGGTGATGTGATCCCCTGAAGCTCTGTAATTGCCTGGGTCCTCCATAAGAAATCAAGTCATGTAGGGCATGGGCCACAGCATAGACTGCAGAGTAGATGCTGAAGGTGTAAGCAAAGTTGTTTACATCATAGAGAGAAGAGTCCACCTGACTGAGAAGGTCCTTTTCATTGCAGGGTCTGTAAACAATTGAGGTATTTCCAATATGACAGTTCAAATACGTGTGCCATATCTCATCCATAACCCGTATATGTGAGTATTTGTGAGGGCCAGCACTGAGCAGGAACTCCCTCAGCCCTGGGATATCTCTTCTGGGAGGAGAAATCAGCAGTGATCTATTCAGGAAATGCATGTATTCAAGATAAATTAAAAAGCTTATGGCTGGCATGATGATGACCTTCCTGAAATCTTCTTTAAGCCACAGTAATTTTGTCAGATCAAGGACATCTCTAGAATTGCCAATAAATATAACAACATTGCAGCTGGTTTTAAGCATTAAATGCAATTTGTTTTCTGTGTTTAAGTCGTAATTTTTCTTAATAGTTTTCATGAAAGCCACACAAATCTTGCTGTGGATGATCTCCTTGTGGAGCTCCGTGATGGACCTCTGGCTGCTGTCATCACTTGCCACCACAATCCCCACCCAGCTCCAGCCAAAATGCTTCAGGAGGAGGACAATGGCTCTATGCTGGGATCTCTCATCGGGAACTGTGCGGTATAAGAAGGGGAAGAGACGCTTGTCACTGAATATGGGGTCCTTCGCTCCATAACTGATCTGAGGAGAGAGCAAGAAAGCGTGGGAGAAGTTCTAATCAAAGATATCCATAATTGGGAAAATCCACTTGGTCTTGCATGCCGAGAATTCCAGCCAGGGCTTTTTAAAGGCATAAACAATCCAGGAAGTTGCACAGAGCACCAACTGCTGCTTGGGATGTCTTTCAAGACCTATGTCAAACACCCTTTGATTTGTGGGTTTTTATTTGGGTGTTAAATTCTCAATTGAAGTTATGTAATGGAAGTGTGGTCCAAATCATCACACAAGTTCAGCTTTAACATCCAGACAGTCCCTGAATAACGTTACAATATTGGCTCGATTGGCAATCATTGCTTCAGATATATCATTTGTTGGTTGCCTAAAGGGCCAATTCTAGACTGTTTTGCTGCCCTAGGAAACTTGTGAGGATGCCCGCCCTACTACCCCCTGATTTGGAATGATCACACAGGACCCCACACTTTACTCAGCTTAATTTAATGTTCTCATATGACATGCTGCAGCTCAACACAATAGCACACTGGCTGGCTGCGAGTCTGTGACAAACAAACTGCTCACCTTCAGCCATCCTCCATTCCTCCTCAGTCAGGACAGCAGTGCCACCGCCTGTCTTCTGCTGTACAAGTCAAATGAAACATTGCTGCTCTTCTGCCTCCCCCCTCCTTACTCACTGTCAGACTCCTCACACTGTACAACAAGCTGCTTTTCTCCAATGATGCTCTCCTGCCTCCCCCCTCCTCACTCACTGTCAGACTCCTCACACAGCACAACAAGCTGCTTTTCTCCAATGATGCTCTCCTGCCTCCCCCTCCTCACTCACTGTCAGACTCCTCACACAGCACAACAAGCTGCTTTTCCCTAATGATGACCTCTTCACCTCGCTCTCCTTTCGCTTCTCCTCCTACTCTGACTTCATGCTGTTAGTGTAAACACAGTACAAACATGCTGCTCCTGTAATCTCTGCCGCCTGATGCAAATGTTTCACCTTGCTTCATGAGAGAACCGGCCCTGGTTGTCTTAGCACCTCTGTATGCCAACATTTAGCTTGGTATACACTAAAAGACACATTAAAGTGGCATAGAACTCTGACAAAATGTTAAATAAAAATGAATTTTCTTACTTTTTATTACCCATACAGCTATCATATTTGCTTTTGAGCACAAGTAATATTGTCTGTTGTTTAAAAAATAATAATAATAATAATATAATAATAAATATAAGAAAACATCCACATTCCCAAAGTACAGTTTATCTGCTCTGAAAGCTTCTTTTGAACTGTACTGCATAATTGCTATATTTATATATTATAATGTATCCAGTGATCACTCCTCAGCTCTCTGGTTCTACAATGTGAGAAGTTCAGTGTCAGCATGCTGCTGGCTGGATTCTAATTATAGCAAACAAAGGAATGTAAACAAAAGATAATGTTATCACCTTTTTGGATGCACCCAGGAGCTTAAAGGACTCACGATGTGAGATTAAAAAGCAATGTTGAATTACCTGGGCCTTGAATCACCTGGGGATTCCCTCGCCGCAGCTCCAGTCGTCCCCGCTGTCCCACTGGCCACCTACGTAGGTACGCCCACGTCATCAGGCACGTACTGTGCCTGCACAGCTTAACTGCACATGTGCAGTACACACCCTATGAAGTGGACACGCTCATGCAATGCTGGCAGCATGCACATACCCACCGATCGATGGGTCAGTGAGCTTTACGGCCGGCCAGTGGGACAGGGGGGACCACCAGAGCTGCAGCGAGGGACTCAGAAGACATCTAGAGGCTGAAAGTAGCCACAGTTAAAGAGAGTCTGAAGCGAGAATAGATCTCGCTTCAGACCTCATAGCTAGCAGGGGCACGTGTGCCCCTGCTAAAACGCCGCTATCCCGCGGCTTAACGGGGGTCCCTGTCCCCCCAAATCCCCTCCGTAATGCGGGGGAGCGCTTCCGCATTGGGGCAGGGCTAACCGCCGCAGCCCTGCCCCACGCGCGTCTGTCAGCGCGTATCTCCGCCTCTCCCCCGCCCCTCTCAGTCTTCCTTCACTGAGAGGGGCGGGGGAGAGGCGGCGATGCGCGGCTGATGGACGCAAATGGAGGCAGGGCTGCAGCTGTTAGCCCTGCCTCCAGGAGCGACCAAGCCTGCGACCAAGTGTCGCGTTTGGGGGTGAAGGGACCCCCGTTCAGCGGCGCGTATGCGGCGGTTTAGCAGGGGCACAAGTGTCCCTGCTAAATATGAGCTCTGAAGCGAGATTTATTCTCGCTTCAGAGTCTCTTTAAGTAAAAATAGCTTTTTAATCTCATCGCGTAAGTCTTTAAGGAGCATTCCACTAAAGAACAAAGTGCTGTGTTTGAATGCTGTTCTGCTTAAAACATTTGAGAGACCGGCAGAGTGGAGCGAAAGTGGACATTTTTTCCTTGAATACAAATTGCACGTATGCAATATGCAACTTAAAGAGAACCTGTACTGAGTAAAAATATTTAAAATAAACACATGAGGTAACTTCAAATGAACATTGCATAGTTACCTTGCCATCAGTTCCTCTCAGAAGCTCACCATTTTCTTCTGACAATAATCCCATCCAGTTCTGACAATATTTTGTCAGATCTGAAATAGATCAGTTGCTGTCAGTAAAATATCAGTTGCTGTCAGTTATAGCTGAGAGGAAAACGGATGTACCAGGTAATGTTCATGTTTCTATATGGCTCAAGTTTAACTGTGTGCTGACCAGAAAGCTGTTATGGGGTAATGGCTATTTTCAAAATGGAGGACGGAAAATTCCCTTGATCATAGTGAACAAATAGGACGCGGGACAGGAGAAAGACACTGAGGAGTAGACTACATGGAAGGTAAGTATGACTTGTGTATGCTTATTTAGACTTTTATTTTCAGTACAGGTTTTCTTTAAAAAGTTCAGGCTGCATGCTATTAACATTAACCACTTTCACCCTTCCCGCCAAGAGACATTATCCCGTCAGTGCTCCTCCCAGTGCTGGTCGTAATGGAAAAATCTACGCTTACGGATCATTACGCGTAATTTTACGCCATTACGGTTACGGCGTAGGAAATCATCTACGGTTCATCACTGTAATTACGCGTTAACTTACGCAGTTACGCGTAAGGATACCGTAATGTAGGCGCTTACACTACGATGTTACGCGTAGTGCCGTAATACCCATTAATGTGTATTTTTTGACGCATACGGACGATGTGTACGCAATAACCGTCAATGTGACAGCTATTGCGTACACATCATTCGTATGCGTCAAAACGTACGCTTATATACTGAAGGGCGGGAGAAGATACTATTGGTTGCTTAGGATGTTGGCTGATTGGCTACTCTTAGAAAAGAGGAGTTTTTACGTTAGTAATTACGCGTAAGTCTTCGTAAATTACGCATACCTAGCAATTACGGTAGAAAGCGTAATTACGATACCACTTAACTGCTTACGCGTAAATAATTACGCGTAAGACCGTAAGTTACGCGTAAATTTACATTGAATTACGATGCGTAATTATGCTCATGCGTAATTTCGGCCCAGCACTGGCTCCTCCCATTCATTTGGCCATATCTTTATCACTGCTTATCACACCTAAATGATCGATCACTTTTTTGTTTGTTTGTTTTGCCACAAATTAGGCTTTTTGTGTGTGATACTTGTTTTCAGTAATGACTTTATTTTCTATGCATTGTAAAGGGAAAAACAAGGAAACATAATGGAAAAAATACACTATTCAATCCCACCACCTATAGTTTTAAAATAAACAATGCTTCTGTAGATAAAACCCACGCGTTTCATTTACCCATTTGTCCTGGCTATCACAATATTTAAATGATGTGCCTCGTACAATGTATGACATCAATATATTATTGGAAATAGAGGATTCTTTTTTTCTGTTTTGTGTTCTTTTGTTTTCTCACTGTGCTCTATCAATAATTACAAGCCCTAATTTGCAAAAATAACCATATTACCATTATGACACATATATTAAAGGCTGAGTGTCTAAGTAAACTATTTGTCTATTTACAGTATATTTCACATGTGTCTGTGTGGGTTTCCTCTGGGCATTCCGGTTTTCTCCCACATGCCAGAAACATACAGATAAGTTAACTGGCTTCTGCCTAAATTGATCCTAGACTGTATTGCTAAACAATTTACTTTAATTTTAATGAATGAACATAGCTTCTGGCTTGAAGCCATGATCACTCATTCGCTGGCCCTTTGGTGAGAGAGAACATGTGTTCCCTGAGCCAATCACGACACACAATATCTAGCGGGAGTGCCTGGCTGCAGATCTAACAGATGCAATTGTATGTCCTCTTTGCAGCAAAGTGTCTCAAACAAGAAATTGTTAATGCATCTGCTTTGCGGGAACTGGTTAAATATGGATTCAAGGATAAATTATTTTTACATCCCTACAAATATTGTTGTTGTGCCCAAAAACAGGCTGGTTGCTGCCTGGACCGACCTATTGCTTGTTGCTGGATTCTCCCTGATTGCTGTCTGGACTGATGGACTGACCTATTGCTTGTTTCCTCTTCCTCTGCTATGGAGCTGATCGTAGAAAATAACCCACCAGAGCCAAACAAACTAGAGGAAGTACAGCAAGTCTAGAAAACAATCCAAAGTCATACACGGGAAATAAGATATATCGAAGTACAGAGGGCTAGGCAGAATTCAAGGTCCAAGAGGCAATCCACAGGTCGGTCCAGGCAGCAAACAGGTTGGTCAGTAACAAGCAATAGATTAGTCCAGGCAGCAATCAGGGTAAATCCAGGAACAAGCAATAGGTCGGTCCAGGCAGCAATCAGGGAGAATCCAGTAACAGGCAAAGGTCAAAGTCCATAAAATTATCAACAGGTTCAGAGAGCAAGCAACAATCAGCCACAGCTAACGCTAACCTGGGCAAAGACAAAAATGCACTCAGCAGGCTTAAATATACCAATCAACCAATCAGTGGCCAGCCACATGCACACAGGAACCAATCACAGCTCACATTATTCCTGCCTGAGTGTCAGCTGATTAAGGAGGTCAGCTGACATGCCGCAATAGCTGTTCTATGTGTCAGCTGACTGACAACAACATCAGAAGCATGTCAGCTGACTGAATAGTCAGCTGAAATGACTGAATAGTCAGCTGAAACTATCCATGCCGCCGCCCGGAGGGAGTATTGCTGCCTAAGGGAATGTTGTGCCGCCCACCAGGCTCGTCACGTGCCCGCTGATTCTCAGCGAGCGTGTCATTGTGAGCGGGCGACTGCTGAGACCTGGAAGTGCAGGGAACATCGCGGGCACGATCGGAGAGTTAGTCCATTACATGAAGGACTTGGTACAGCCACACATGGTGCAGCCTAGAACATAATTATTACAGTCCATCAATTCCTCAGGATCAGGTTTAGAGTTTTAGAAATGCCAAAATTACCAGTCTCCTTGTACCTACTGAAATTCATGTTCTCCAGGTTTATCACAAACAATCACAAAGATCTTGTGTTTTTGCAAAAAAGGGACCATCTTGATTAAACTGTTCAGGAATGGAATTTAGGAGAGATGCATTGGGGGCTTTGCTATAGAGCAGCAGTTCAGGCTGGAAAAGGAAGACATTGTGGGCTGACAGAATATCATTGGGAGAGGTAGGAGTGGGACAGAGGGTCCAGTTTGTAAGTTTTAGTCCCAAGGCAATGGGTAATGTGGAACCTTTTAAAAAATGTACCCCAAAATTCTTATGGTATATTGCAGAAAAAAGAGGTTATAGGGTGAAATCACAACTCTGGTCCAAAATACTGGGAGAAAATGGTTCCTGCGGCTGTTTTTTAAGTATCAACCACCAACATGAGAAAGAAGAGAGGTCTAAGTTTCTTCTGATTCTGTATTATGTATCAGTGTCTGTCCTCTTTGCACCCAAGTTTGTTTCTTACGCTTTACAGAGCCATTAAAGACGATGGTGCTGTATAAATAATAATAATTGTTATTCCTCTACAGTTAATCCATCATTACCTTTACTTCTATCATCCAAAAATAAAACAACAACTTCTAAATAAAAAGTGAAGCTCTCTTAGAAAAAACTGTTTGTTATAGCAGAATTGTCACACATTCAGTGTTATTACCTGTGGATATTTGTAGATCCCGCTTACTTCAGCTATAGAGCGTGTTGGAGAAGACTCCAAGTGCCCAACGAAAGCCACCACTTTGCTCTTCTGGTTACAGCTGTAATTCGGCACGGCCTCCTCCACCCCAGATAATATACTCAGGGCGCTATGCACAGCTTTATCTTCCTTCATACAGGCATCATATATTGTGTATCCGAGGGTGATGTTAGGCAGGAGGTCAGATCTTCGGTTTATTTCTTCTACAGCAAACATGAAGGCCAGGAGATGCCGCAGATAATGAGCAGTTAGCCTGAAAGTACAAGTCGACTTCGTACATAAGTCGACTCGAATATTCAACCCTCTTAAGCTGGACATTTTTTTATTGACTCAAGTATAAGTCTACCCAGCAAAGTTAATGGCTGCACTTGGGGCTCAGGAGGGGATAATGACTGCACTGCATACAGTATTGCAAGCATTAACCCCTCCTGTCTCAAGTGCAGCCAATACCTCTTCCAGGCCCCCAAGTGCTGCAATTATTCTCTTCCCTTTCTGCAGCCCAGTATTTCCCTCCTGCCCCTTTCCTTGTTAATTGTTGTGGCCAGGACTTTCAGACCTGTGTTTTCTTGGCATTTTCTTATCTCAAAGTATCACTGACCACAGGGTAAATTGCTACAAATGGGAATGTCACTATTAGTACACACATTACTCAGTGTGCTCAGTGTTGCCTGTGACTCGCGTATAAGCCGACCCCCCTATACTTTTATGAAGTGAATCAGACCTAAATTTCTAGTCTTATGCTTGAGTATATACAGTATGTCTCAAACCCCACCTACATTTCCATTCACAGATTATTTTAAATTTATTGCCCCACTGCAGACACAGATGTCTCCCTAGTCCTGTGTAGCACTTAAAATGCTCACACATTAATCGCTACAGCCAATTTAGCCAAAAGATCCCTCTTTGATCAAAACCTGACCAGATAAGGATCGATTACTGTCACACACTGCAAATAGATTTTTAGTAGATTTCAGCAAAAAAAATCTATTGAAAATCTATAAGATCGCTGCAACTGCTACTATTGTTTTTTAAATTGTGGGCTTGTAAATAGTGATGGACGCAAAACTGAAAAAATGCACCTTAATGATATGATAACCGGGACAAATGGTCAAATAAAATATGTAGGTTTTAATTATGGTAGCATGTATAATTTTAAAACTATGATGGTCAAAAACTGTGAAATCATTATTTTTTTTTCCATTTTTTTCTTATTATTCTTGTTAAAATGCATTAAAAAAATTCTTAGTATAATCTACCACCCAAAGAAAGCCTAATTGGTGACTAGGGATGGTCGGAAATGTCGATTACTGATTCTGCAGAAACTCCGATTTCTGCCAATGCCGATTACCGATTTCACACATTTCCGATCGGTTTCTCAATTTTCGAGTTCGGATTTCCGATTACCGAGTAGTGGGTTTTTTGTCATTTTTTGCATTCTCTGATTAGCCAAATACTCCCGAGCTGTTTCTGCCTTCTCTGTTTGGTCCATTTGGTCCACACAGGAGGACACATGGGGGGCACAGAAGGACACGTGGGGGGGCACAGAAGGACACGTGGGGGGGCACATGAGGACACAGGACACATGGGGGGCACAGAAGGACACATGGGGGGCACATTAGGACACACAGGAGGACACATGGGAGGTACAGAAGGACACATGGGGGCACAGGAGGACACATGGGGGCACAGGAGGACACACAGAAGGACACATGAGGATATGGGGGGCACAGGAGCACACATGAGGACACACAAGGTTATGTACAAGACGCTCCTGGAATATGGACGCACCAGGTTTAGTATTTTTTTTTCCCTGGTTTTTGCCCTCTAAACCTGGGTGCGTCTTATATTCCGGAGCGTCTTATACGGCGCGAAATACGGGTAAGTTATTGGTGAATGAATGGGAGGAGCGCTGAAATGTGAAAATTGCTCTGGTCCAGAAGAGGAAAACACACTGAAAGCAGAAGTGGTTAAAAGTGTAAACCTTGGGCCCCTGCAGAGTACTCACAGCGGAGCACACTCACCACTGGTCCGGACTGCATGCTCCATCCTGTGTTACTTCACCTTCACCTCCCCGATGCCTCTTCTCCATGATGTCGCAGCATGTGCATACTCACCACTGGTCCGGACTGCATGCTCCACCCTGTGTTACTTCACCTTCACCTCCCCGATGCCTCTTCTCCATGATGTCGCAGCATGTGCATACTCACCTGCCACAGGGGCGTCGGGGAGTTGAAGATGGAAGACTGGAGAGAATGCACAGACCCGACAGGAGTGTGCGTTCTGCTGTGAGTTCTCTGCGGGGGCCCAAGGGGGATCACTATTAATTGGGGAAAGACCTGTGGGGCCCATCAGCCAGCTCTGGGACATTTACACACATCCGAGCTCCCGCCTCAACCCCCATATCAACAAGAACTACCTTCTGAACAAATCAATAACTTTGATTGATTGTGGCTGGAAAATGATCAACATTTTAAATGGGTAGCCATGTGAGGGCATCAATCTCTGGTAGATCTAATCACAGGCATCAAATCTGCTGCGGGAAATACAAATTAATGTCTGGCCACCTTCAGTGGAAGAAAAGGAAAACAGGGACCCCCTTTAAATACGTATATTTGCACTATCTGAGAACAAAGTCATTGGTCAAGAGTAAATGCAAAAAGTCTTTACTAATGCCAACTACAAAAATTAAAAAACAATTAAAAACAAAACAGCTGTGCCTAGGCCATAGGCCCCTAGTATAATCAGTGTGATGCCTGAGCCCTGCATGAATAAAGGTACAAAAAATACATATTTCAATTGTTACGTTCCTCTCAGGACGGCGCGGGTAGCGCTGATGCAGCCGCTCCTAGGTCTTTGTACTGATTCATTGAGGTGAGCCTTGCGCTACTTTCTTTCTTACTCTGCCTGTTACTTACCTCACTGCTTCTTATCTACCTCCCTTTCCTGACTGCACACTTGCCCTTGTGGTAGAACTTTATGTGTCTTAGCACAGCTTAGCACGGTTTTTGAAGTTTACCCCCTTCATTTTGGTAATGATGTTGCACTTATAGCACTAGCACCTTATTTTTGGGTACAGACTCTGGAAGATTGAAAGACGTAATTATATGTAAGGAAGGTTTTTGTGCGCTTCTCCCCTGATTATATGTCTTCTTACACTTATCTGACACTGGAAGATTTTGAGACCGCCATCTCCTGAGAGAAACGTAACAATTGAAATATTTTTTTCTGTACCTTTATTCATGCAGGGCTCAGGCATCACACTGATTATACTAGGGGCCTATGGGGCCTATGGCCTAGGCATGGCTGTTTTGTTTTTAATTGTTTTTAATGTTTGGTGTTGGCATTAATAAAGACTTTTTGCATTTACTCTTGACCTTTTGACCAATGACTTTGTTCTCAGATGTGCAAATATACGTATTTAAAAGGGGGTCCCTGTTTTCCTTTTCTCCTGTTTTCAGCCATTGCTTTAGGTCTATGACCAATCCCCCCTTCCTGTACAATATTGGTGTTAAAAGCAATATTAATTGCTCAATTATGCATGCTCGTTTTGCTTTTGTTTTAAAACACCTTTAGTTGAAGCACAGCCAGATTCTGGAAAGGCTCCAAAGGCCCAGGCATTGGGCGGATGCTGCCCAAGGGGGCGATTGAACTTGAAAAAGGGTTCCTACATATGAAAGAGGGGGCTGAAAATGGGGACAGCATATGACAAAGGGAAAGTGATCCCTAACAGAGCTCTGGGCGCAGACCAGCAAGTAGAAGAAGGGGGCGCAGGCAGAAGGATATAACCGCTAGGGAGCTGGTGACGCGCGGTTCAGCCAAATGGAAGAAGAAAGATTACCAGTGCGATCACCTTCCTTGACTCCTCTTGGACTGCCTGCGTCTGACGTCAAGTCATCATCACGTCACCACCGCGTGATGACACCTGATGTCCTGTAGCGGTACTGCAGGCTGTCAGTGCGCGGTGCCCATGAAGGAGTCAGCTTTCCAGGCTCTCTTTGCCTGTGTGCTTTCCTGGTCCCTGCTTCCTCCTGAATGAGCGGTTGGTCACTAGTAAGTAAGCAGATCTACTTGTGACCTGTGGCTGTGTGACTGTCCCTAAAGTATAAGGGTTCGGGAGTCCACGGGGTGGGGTGGGGGGGCACAATTTTTCACCCTTGCCCTGGGTGCGATTTAGCCTAGAAACTACCCTGGGGCTGCTGTACATGGATGATACATATGGAAGAGGGGGCTGTACATGGAACGGGAGGGGTACTGCAGCTCATGAGGGAGCCAAAACATACTTGTCCCAGGGGCTCAAAGAGTATAAATCTGGCCTTGAGTGGAAGAGTTTTTTTGTATGTGATGAAGTTTCTTGGTGACCTGCTGTCTAATTTCCTGGGGCTATGCATTAAAAAAAATATTTATTATAGTTATGGAATGAGTGGAAAAGAGTTACAAGCTGCTTGGATTTGTATTGTTGTTCATGTCATCAGTGATTAGGACGGCCTTTCGCTTCCTGTCTCTAAGATATCCAAGAAGCTTCTTGGCACAATTATGAAAACTGGCAGTCCTGGAGAACAGTAAACCATATCACTAAAAATTAGGATTCCAAAGCTTGCCAAACACCATTTAGCCATGATACAATTGTTGTGTCAGTGCGTTCACATGCGGCAAGGCAGTGCGCAGCAACAGACATGCACTCAACCTAACTCTCCCCCACTCTATAAAGATGTCATATAGAGCCTTCCAGGTCCTCTCTCTGTGTCCTCGTTCCACCTCTGTCTACCAGGCAAAGTTATTCAATCAACATGTTCTACCTTGTCTTCATTCCTCTATGGGCAGGCTCGGAAGTACTTGAGTCCCCGAGTACATCCAAAGAGGAGTTGCTCTGTACTGCTCAAGCCTGATCGTGGACTCGTACATGCACAGTTCAGAGCCGCTCACCTACAGATGTACTATTTTGAATGGTGTACACCAGTGGAATGACGGGATGCAGAAAGGACCTCTGCGGTTCTATGCGTTACATGGCTGATTCCATTCACTGAAGTGAATGGGTGAGCCGCACATTTTGGGAAAAAAATTCGTGCAGCATGCGTTCCCAGACCGCACTGGTCCGGAATGCATGCAGTGTGAACATCAGACAGTGCAGTCTATGCACTGTCGTGCGTGTCTGCCTCCTGCATGCGTTGCCAAAATCTGGATGGCAACGCGTGCAGTGTGAATGGGGCCTAAAGGGATAACAGGGTTGCACTGTAGGGAAAACCTCCGAGTCCTACACACAGCTCCATGCCTGCCCGCTGACCGGCTACATGCTGGTAAGTCACACTTACCTAGCATTGATTAGCGAATTGAGGCATGATTGTTACCGAACTTATGCCTCATGAGGGAAAGTGAATTTGGAGAAAAAGTGTAAAATACCGGATGAGGTATTTTACCAAAGACAATTATTTTACCGACCTGCCCTTTGTGAATAGAGCCCATTTTATTTGCTAATTAGTCCTGGCTATCACACCATTTACATTATGTTGCTAGTACAAGGTATGGCAATAATATATTTTATGGAAATATAGGTGTAAGTTTTTGGTGTCTAGTCAATAATTACTAGATTTTACATACTAAAACAACAATAATATACCCTCATGACATACAGTGCTGCCCATAACTATTCATACCCCTGGCAAAGTTTTACTTAAAATTACTTTTATTCAACCAACTAGTACTTTTTTGACGGGAAATGACATACAGTAGGTGTCTCCCAAAATATAATAAGACAATGTACAAGAGGCATTATTGTGGGGAAAAAAAAGATGTTTATACATTTACATTTGAGCAAAAAGTGTCCAGTCCAAAATGATTCATACCCTTCTCAATAATCAATAGAAAAACCTTTATTGGCTATTACAGCATTCCTATAATTGCAGACCAGCTTTTTGCATATATCCACAGGTATTTTTGCCCATCATCTTTAGCAATGAACTCCAAATCTTTCAAGTTGGAGGGTTTTCTTGCCATCACCCTGATCTTTAGCTCCCTCCATAGATTCTCAATTGGATTCAAATCAGGACTCTGGCTGGGCCACTCCAAAACGTTAATGTTGTTGTCTGCTAACCATTTTGCTGTGTGTTTTGGGTCATAGTCATGCTGAAATGTCCATTGGTGGCCAAGGCCAAATTTCCCTGCAGACTACCTGATGTTGTCGTTGAGAATCCTCATGTATTACTCTTTTTTTATGATGCAGTTTACTGTGATTAGGTTCCTTGGTCCATTGGCTGAAAAAACAACCCCAATGCATTAGGTTCCCATCACCATGTTTGACAGTGGGGGTGGTATCTTTGGGTTGAAGGTTTTTTTTTTTTTTTTTTTTTTTTACGCCAAATGAAGGAAACATCATTATGGCCAAACAATTCAATTTTTGTTTCATTTGACCATAACACAGAAGACCAGAAGTCTTCTTCTTTGTCCAGATGAGCATTTGCAAAGGCCATGCAAGCTTGTGTGTGCCTTATCTGGAGAAGTGGCGTCCTCCTTGGTCTGCATCCGTGGAACGCAGCAGTGTGCAGTGTCTGTTGAATTGTCTAATTTAAGGTATTGCCACCAGCAGAGCCCAGATCCACCAGGATGGCCTTGGTGGGAATCCTTGGATTCTTTTTCACCTCTCTCACTATCCTCCTGGCCAGCACAGGTGCATTTTTGGCTTCCAACCACGTCCTCTGAGATTTTCCACAGTACGGAACATCTTGTATTTTTTAATAATACTTTGCACTGTAGCCACTAGAGTTTGAAAACATTAAGGGCCCATTTACACTTTAGCGTTTTCCTGCGATTTCGTCAAGACGCTCAAACGCTAGCGCTTTTTAAACGCACTATTGTAATACAACCTATGGGCCCGTTCTTACTTGGGCGATTTGCGCTAAATGCCGCAAATCACCCAAAAACGTGGAGAAACGCAAACACGGCGCCTGCACCATTTTCAGGCAATTTCTCGCGATCGCGTTTCAGTGCTATAGAAGCGATAAACACGATTGCGGAAAAATCGCTGCAGTATTCAGTGATTTTTCTGCGTGAAATTGCGTAAAAATAACTCCTGCAAAACGCCGGCAAAAATCGCAGCCGTTTCCAAAACGCAAGTGTGAATGGCCTTGTAGCCCTTTTCTGACTTGTGAGCAGCCACAATGCACAGCCGAAGGTCCTCACTGAGCTCCTTTGTCTTAGCCATGACTGTCTACAAACCAACTGCAAAGAGCTGCTGTTATTCACCAGTTGAGTGAATAAAACAGCTGTCCCCAATTAATCGGGGTGATTAGGATGCTTTAGAACAGCTTGGACTATTTGGAATGGTATAGAACTTTGGATTTTTCCATAGACTGTGACAGTTTGTGAAGGGTATGAATAGATTTTGGACTAGACATTTTTTGCTCAAATGTAAATAAAAGCTGAGATTTTTTTTCCACAATAAGGCCTCTTGTACATCCTCTTATTATCTTTTGGGAGACACCTACTGTTTTATGTCATTTTCCATCAAAAAAGAACTTGCTGGTTGAATAAAAGTAACTTTGAGTCAAAATTTGCCAGGGGTATGAATATTTACGGGCAGCACTGTATTATATATACACAGTGGGATGCAAAAGTTTGTCAATTGTCATGATTTTCCTGTATAAATCGTTGGTTGTTATGATAAAAAAATGTCAGTTAAATATATCTTATAGGAGATACATACAGTAATATTTTAGAAGTGAAATGAAGTTTATTGGATTTACAGAAAGTGTGCAATAATTGTTTAAACAAAATTAGGCAGGTGCATACATTTTGGCACCACACAAAAAAAAAAAAAAAAAGAAATCAATATTTAGTAGATCCTCCTTTTGCAGAAATTACAGCCTCTAAAAGCTTCCTGTAGGTTCCAATGAGAGTCTGGATTCTGGTTGAAGGTATTTTGGACCATTCCCCTTCACAAAACATCTCTAGTTCATTCAGGTTTGTTGGCTTCCGAGCATGGACAGCTCTCTTTAACTCACACCACAGATTTTCAATTATATTCAGGTCTGGGGACTGAGATGGCCATTTCAGAATGTTGTACTTGTTCATCTGCATGAATGCCTTAGTGGATTTTCAGCAGTGTTTAGGGTCGTTGTCTTGTTGAAAGATCCAGCCCCGGCGCAGCTTCAGCTTTGTCACTGATTCCTGGACATAGGTCTCCTTAATCTGCTGATACTGAGTGGAATTCATGCGTCCCTCAACTTTGACAAGATTCCCAGACCCTGCACTGGCCACACAGCCCCACAGCATGATGGATCCACCATCATATTTTACTGTAGGTAGCAGGTGTTTTTCTTGGAATGCTGTGTTCTTTTTCCTCCATGTATAACGCTCCTTGTTATGCCCAAATAATTCATCAGTCCACAGCACCTTATTCCAAAACTAGCTGGACGCCCGGCGTTGCCCGGGTATGTAATTGGCTAGTGTTAGCTCTGCCCACTTTTTCTAATCTTAACACACAATTACTCAAGGATGACCTAGTTTGTGAGCTTTGCGGTCTTTGGCATCAATAATTGGCATTGAAATGAAATAAATCTAATTGGCTGTGGCTCCACTCCTTTGAAAATCAATAGGTGAATTTCGATTACCTTTTGTAGGCTCCACCCACTTTTCTGAATATTAATCCCAGTCACCCAGTGACCAACTGTGCAAAGTTTAAGAACCCTGCCATTGACAGAGTAAGAAAAACAAAAGTTTGCTTTCTTAAAACAGAAAGAATTTGCGATAATTCAGGTTGGAGTGAGCTTAAAATGTCTCCCAGTGCATCACTGTTAAACATATGCAAATTAACCATTGTTTCCCTTAAAAGCTTAACACACCTCCAGAACTGCTGGAATGCAATGATGTGTCAGTTTGTTAATTTGTACAGAGCCATCATAAGCCAACGTGCATACAGACTGTTTTGGATTGTTTGATCATCATCATCATCATCATCAGTGCATGGCATGGATTAATTTGGCTCTATGCTGTAGGGCTTGTAACACCGAGAGGTACAGACTAACCAGCAAGCTCATGGTGACCCAGAACTCATTAGAGTGTGTAAGGGACTACAATGGTCCTAAAAGCCCCCTTACTAAGATGTTAAAAAAAACAAAAGTTTGCTTTCTTAAAACAGAAAGAATTTGCGATAATTCAGGTTGGAGTGAGCTTGAGATGTCTCCCAGTGCATCACTGCTGAATATATGCAAATTAACCATTGTGCACTTAGAAGCTAAACACACCTCCAGTGTAACAGTGTAAGAATGGCTGCAGTTTACATTTTCCAGTGAAAATTGTATTTGTCTACGCCCCCTTTTTGGTTATGGGAATAAAAAGTATCCTATACTTTATTCCAGGTAAAGTACTATGTGTGTGCCAAATTTCAGTTTACATTCTAGCAGTGAAATTTGTATTTTTCTCCACCCACTGATGTCCTAATGTTTCCCGGGTATGTATTTGGCTGCTGTTGGCTGTGGCCACTTTTTCTAACCCTAACACACAATTGTCAATAGTCAATGACCAAGTTTGTGAGATTTGTGGTCTTTGGCATGAATAATTTTCATTGAAATGAAACACATCTGATTCGCTGTTTGTGGCCCCACCCCTTTTCTAAATATTTAACCCCAGTCACCCAATGATCAACTGTACCAGGTTTGAGGTTTGTGCCATTAACAGTGCAAAAATGGCAGCAATTAAATATTTGCCTTGAAAATCAATAGGTGAATTGTGATGGGTTTTTGTAGGCTCCACCCACTTTTCTGAATATTAATCTCAGTCACCCAGTGAACAACTGTGCAAAGTTTTAGAACCCTACAATTTATAGTATAAGAATGGCTGCAGTTTACATTTTCCCAGTGAAATTTGTGTTTGTCTCCACCCACTGATGACTTGGCATTGCCCAGGTATGTATTTGGCTGGTGTGGGCTCCGCCCACTTTTTCTAACCCTAACACAAAATTACTTAAAGGATACCTCAACTGAAATGTGACATAATGAGATAGACATGTGTATGTACAGTGCCTAGCACACAGATAACTATGCTGTGTTTCTTTTTTTATTTTTCTGCCTGAAAGAGTTAAATATAAGGTATGCAAGTGGCTGACTCAGTCCTGACTCAGACAGGAAGTGACTACAGTGTGACCCTCACTGATAAGAGATTCCAACTATAAAACACTTTCCTAGCAGAAAATGGCTTCTGAGAGCAAGAAAGAGGTAAAAAAGGGGAATTTCTTATCAGTGAGGGTCACGGGTCACACTGTAGTCACTTCCTGTCTGAGTCAGGACTGAGTCAGCCACTTACATACCTGATATTTAACTCTTTCAGGCAGAGAAAGAAAAAAAGGAACACAGCATAGTTATCTGTGTGCTAGGCACTGTACATACACATGTCTATCTCATTATGTCACATTTCAGTTGGGGTATCCTTTAATGACCAAGTTTGTGAGCTTTGCGGTTTTTGGCATCAATAATTTGCATTGAAATAAAATAAATCTGATTTGCTGTGGCTCCACCCCTTTTCTGAATTTGAACCCCAATCACCCAATGGCCAACTGTACCAGGTACAGGTGATTAACAGTGCAAGAGGCTTGTGGCATTAACAGTGCAAGAATGGCATCAATTAAATATTCCCCTTAAAGATTAATAGGTGGATTTGGATTGGCTTTTGTAGGCTCCACCCACTTTTCTGAATATTAATCTCAGTCACCCAGTGACCAACTGTGCAAAGTTTGAGAACCCTACCATTAATAGTGTAAGAATTGCTGCAGTTTACATTTTCTCAGTGAAATTTGTATTTGTCTCCGCCTACTGATGTCCCGGCATTGCCCGATTATGTATTTGGCTGGTGTTGGCTGCGCCCACTTTTCCTAACCCTAACACACAATTACTCAATGACCAAGTTTGTGAGCTTTGCGGTCTTTGGCATCAATAACCTGCATTAAAATGAAACAAATCAGATTGGCTGTTTGGGGCTCCACCCCCTTATATAAATGTAAACCCCAGTCACGCAATGATCAACTGTACCAGGTTTGAGGCTTGTGCCATTAACAGTGCAAGAATGGCAGCAATGAAATATTCCCCTGAAAAATCAATAGGTAATTTTTGATTGTTTTTTGTAGGCTCCACCCACTTTTCTGAACATTAATCCCAGTCACCCAGTAACCAACTGTGCAAAGTTTGAGAACCTTACCATTAACAGTGTAAGAATGGCTGCTGTTTACATTTTCCCAGTAAAATTTGTATTTGTCTCCGCCCACTTATGACCCTGCGTTGCCCGCTTATGTATTTGGCTGGTGTTGGCTGTGCCCACTTTCCTAACCCTAACACACAATTAATCAATTACTCAATCACCAAGTTTGTGAGCTTTGCGGTGTTTGGCAACAATAATTTGCATTGGAATGAAACAAATCTGATTGGCTATTTGTGGCTCCACCCCCTTTCTGAAATTGAACCCCAGTCACCCAATGATCAACTATACCAGGTTTGAGGCTTGTGCCACTAACAGTGCAAGAATGGCAGGTTTGAGGCTTGTGCCATTAACAGTGCAAGAATGGCAGAAATATTCCCCTTGAAAATCAACCAACTGTGCAAAGTTTGAGCACCCTACCATTAACAGTGTTAGAAAAACAAAAGTTTGCTTTCTTAAAACAGAAAGAATTTGCGATAATTCAGGTTGGAGTGAGCTTGAGATGTCTCTCAGGGCATTACTGCTGAATATATGCAAATTAACCATTCTACCATTAGAAGCTAAACACACCTCCAGTGTAACAGTGTAAGAGTGGCTGCAGTTTACATTTTCCAGTGAAATTTGTATTTGTCTCTTTTTGGTTATGAGAAGTGCCAAATTTCATTCAAATCCGTTCAGCCGTTTTTGCGTGATCGAGTAACAAACATCCAAATATCCAAACATCCGAACTTTCCCATTTATTATATTAGTAGGATGTACGTATATATATGTATATGTATATATATATATATATATATATATATATATATATATATATCAGCTGGACGCCCGGCGTTGCCCGGGTATGTAATTGGCTAGTGTTAGCTCTGCCCACTTTTTCTAATCCTAACACACAATTACTCAAGGATGACCTAGTTTGTGAGCTTTGCGGTCTTTGGCATCAATAATTGGCATTGAAATGAAATAAATCTAATTGGCTGTGGCTCCACTCCTTTGAAAATCAATAGGTGAATTTCGATTACCTTTTGTAGGCTCCACCCACTTTTCTGAATATTAATCCCAGTCACCCAGTGACCAACTGTGCAAAGTTTAAGAACCCTGCCATTGACAGAGTAAGAAAAACAAAAGTTTGCTTTCTTAAAACAGAAAGAATTTGCGATAATTCAGGTTGGAGTGAGCTTAAAATGTCTCCCAGTGCATTACTGTTGAATATATGCAAATTAACCATTGTTACCCTTAAAAGCTTAACACACCTCCAGAACTGCTGGTATGCAATGATGTGTCAGTTTGTTAATTTGTACAGAGCCATCATAATCCAACATGCATACAGACTGTTTTGGATTGTTTGATCATCTTCAGTGCATGGCATGGATTAATTTGGCTTTATGCTGTAGGGCTTGTAACACCGAGAGGTACAGACTAACCAGCAAGCTCATGGTGACCCCGAACTCATTAGAGTGTGTAAGGGACTACAATGGTCCTAAAAGCCCCCTTACTAAGATGTTAAAAAAAACAAAAGTTTGCTTTCTTAAAACAGCAAGAATTTGTGATAATTCAGGTTGGAGTGAGCTTGAGATGTCTCCCAGTGCAACACTGCTGAATATATGCAAATTACCCATTGTGCACTTAGAAGCTAAACACACCTCCAGTGTAACAGTGTAAGAATGGCTGCAGTTTACATTTTCCAGTGAAATTTGTATTTGTCTCCGCCCCCTTTTTGGTTATGGGAATAAAAAGTATCCTATACTTTATTCCAGGTAAAGTACTATGTGTGTGCCAAATTTCAGTTTACATTCTAGCAGTGAAATTTGTATTTTTCTCCACCCACTGATGTCCTAATGTTTCCCGGGTATGTATTTGGCTGCTGTTGGCTGTGGCCACTTTTTCTAACCCTAACACACAATTGTCAATAGTCAATGACCAAGTTTGTGAGATTTGTGGTCTTTGGCATGAATAATTTTCATTGAAATGAAACACATCTGATTCGCTGTTTGTGGCCCCACCCCTTTTCTAAATATTTAACCCCAGTCACCCAATGATCAACTGTACCAGGTTTGGGGCTTGTGCCATTAACAGTGCAAAAATGGCAGCAATTAAATATTTGCCTTGAAAATCAATAGGTGAATTGTGATTGTTTTTTGTAGGCTCCACCCACTTTTCTGAATATTAATCCCAGTCACCCAGTGACCAACTGTGCAAAGTTTTAGAACCATACAATTAATAGTGTACGAATGGCTGCAGTTTACATTTTCCCAGTGAAATTTGTGTTTGTCTCCGCCCACTGATGACTTGGCATTGCCCAGGTATGTATTTGGCTGGTGTTGGCTCCGCCCACTTTTTCTAACCCTAACACAAAATTACTTAATGACCAAGTTTGTGAGCTTTGCGGTCTTTGGCATCAATAATTTGCATTGAAATAAAATAAATCTGATTGGCTGTGGCTCCACCCCTTTTCTGAATTTAAACCCCAATCACCCAATGGCCAACTGTACCAGGTACAGGTGATTAACAGTGCAAGAGGCTTGTGCCATTAACAGTGCAAGAATGGCATCAATTAAATATTCCCCTTAAAGATTAATAGGTGGATTTTGATTGGCTTTTGTAGGCTCCACCCACTTTTCTGAATATTAATCTCAGTCACCCAGTGACCAACTGTGCAAAGTTTGAGAACCCTGCCATTAATAGTGTAAGAATTGCGTCAGTTTACATTTTCTCAGTGAAATTTGTATTTGTTTCCGCCTACCGATTATGTATTTGGCTGGTGTTGGCTCCGCCCACTTTTCCTAACCCTAACACACAATTACTCAATGACCAAGTTTGTAAGCTTTGCGGTCTTTGGCATCAATAACCTGCATTAAAGTGAAACAAATGAGATTGGCTGTTTGGGGCTCCACCCCCTTATATAAATTTAAACCCCAGTCACGCAATGATCAACTGTACCAGGTTTGAGGCTTGTGCCATTAACAGTGCAAGAATGGCAGCAATGAAATATTCCCCTGAAAAATCAATAGGTAATTTTTGATTGTTTTTTGTAGGCTCCACCCACTTTTCTGAATATTAATCCCAGTCACCCAGTAACCAACTGTGCAAAGTTTGAGAACCCTACCATTAACAGTGTAAGAATGGCTGCTGTTTACATTTTCCCAGTAAAATTTGTATTTGTCTCCGCCCACTTATGACCCTGCGTTGCCCGCTTATGTATTTGGCTGGTGTTGGCTGTGCCCACTTTCCTAACCCTAACACACAATTAATCAATTACTCAATTACCAAGTTTGTGAGCTTTGCGGTGTTTGGCAACAATAATTTGCATTGGAATGAAACAAATCTGATTGGCTATTTGTGGCTCCACCCCCTTTCTGAAATTGAACTCCAGTCACCCAATGATCAACTATACCAGGTTTGAGGCTTGTGCCATTAACAGTGCAAGAATGGCAGGCTTGAGGCTTGTGCCATTAACAGTGCAAGAATGGCAGAAATATTCCCCTTTGAAAATCAACCAACTGTGCAAAGTTTGAGAACCCTACCATTAACAGTGTAAGAAAAACAAAAGCTTGCTTTCTTAAAACAGATTTGCGATAATTCAGGTTGGAGTGAGCTTAAAATGTCTCCCAGTGCATCACTGTTGAATATATGCAAATTAACCATTGTTACCCTTAAAAGCTAAACACACCTCCAGAACTGCTGGAATGCAATGATGTGTCAGTTTGTTAATTTGTACAGAGCCATAATAATCCAACATGCATGCAGACTGTTTTGGATTGTTTGATCCTCATCAGTGCATGGCATGGATTAATTTGCCTCTATGCTGTAGGGCTTGTAACACCGAGAGGTACAGACTAACCAGCAAGCTCACGGTGACCCAGAACTCATTGGAGTGTGTAAGGGACTACAATGGTCCTAAAAGCCCCCTTACTAAGATGTTAAGAAAAACAAACGTTTGCTTTCTTAAAACAGAAAGAATTTGCGATAATTCAGGTTGGAGTGAGCCTGAGATGTCTCCCAGGGCATCACTGCTGAATATATGCAAATTAACCATTGTGCACTTAGAAGCTAAACACACCTCCAGTGTAACAGTGTAAGAGTGGCTGCAGTTTACCTTTTCCAGTGAAATTTGTATTTGTCTCTTTTTGGTTATGAGAATAAAAAGTATCCTATACTTTATTCCAGGTAATGTACTATGTGTGTGCAAAATTTCATTCAAATCCATTCAGCCGTTTTTGCGTGATCGAGTAACAAACATCCAAACATCCAAACTTTCCCATTTATTATATTAGTAGGATGAAGCTGGCTTGTCCAAATGTGCTTTAGCATACCTCAAGCAGCTCTGTTTGTGCTGTGGGCTTCCTCTGCATCATTCTCGCATACAGCATCTCCTTGTGTAAAGTGCACCGAATGTTTGAATGATGCACAGTGACTCCATATGCAGCAAGATGATGTTGTAGGTCTTTTGTGCTAGTCTGTGGGTTGACTGTGACTGTTCTCACCATTCGTTGCTTCTGTCTATCCGAGATTCTTATTGGTCTGCCACTTCGAGCCTTAACTTGAATTGAGCCTATGGTTTTCCATTTCCTCAATATGTTCCTAACTGTAGAAATAGACAGCTGAAACCTCTGAGACAGCTTTCTGTATCCTTCACCTAAACCATGATGGTGAACAATCTTTGTCATTTGAGAGTTGTTTTGAGACCCCCATGTTGCTACTCTTTAGAGAAAATTAAAAGAAGAGGGAAACTTACAATTTACCCCCTTAAATACTCTTTCTCATAATTGGATTCACCTGTGTATGTAGGTCAGGGGTCACTGAGCTTACCAAGCCAATCTGAGTTCCAATAATTAGCTCTAAAGGTTTTGGAATCAACACAATGACAACAGTGTCCAAATGTATGCACCTGCCTAATTTTATTTAACCTCCTTAGCGGTTAAATAAAAATGTCAGTAACTATTTATGTAATATATGTGTGTGTATATACAGTGGGATGCGGAAGTTTGGGCAACCTTGTTAATCGTCATGATTTTCCTGTATAAATCGTTGGTTGTTACGATACAAAATGTCAGTTAAATATATCATATAGGAGACACACACAATGATATTTGAGAAGTGAAATTAAGTTTATTGGATTTACAGAAAGAGCGCAATAATTGTTTAACCTCCCTGGCGTTCTATTAAGATCGCCAGGGGGCAGCGCAGCGCTATTTTTAAAATATTTTTTTTTCAAACGTGTAGCTAGCTACATGATGCCCACCTCCCTTCTGCATCCCTCCCACCCCTACGGCACTGTTAGCCATAAGGAAATCCCGTTCTGAACGGGATTCCCTTTAGGGCTTCCCCCGTCGCCATTGCGACAATCGTGATGACGTCATCGACGTCGTGACGTCATCCGGAGTCCCGATCCACCCCTCAGCGCTGTCTGGCACTGATTGGCCATACGGACGAGTTTTTACGTCCATTACCGCCGGAGGACGCCGCTCAGGCCCCGCTGGGCCGATTTTCATAATTTTTTTTTAAAAACACGCAGCAAGCACTGTGCTTGCTGCGTGTTGTATACGATCGCCGCCGATGCGCCGCTACCCGCCACGTAAGGGCCTCCCCCCCTCCCGAGACCCCTGCGCAGCCTGGCCAATCAGTGCCAGACAGCGCTGAGGGGTGGATCGGGACTCCGGATGACGTCACGACGTCGATGACGTCATCACGATTGTCGCAATGGCGACGGGGGAAGCCCTAAAGGGAATCCCGTTCAGAACGGGATTTCCTTATGGCTAACAGTGCCGTAGGGGTGGGAGGGATGCAGAAGGGAGGTGGGCATCATGTAGCTAGCTACACGTTTGAAAAAAAAAATATTTTAAAAATAGCGCTGCGCTGCCCCCTGGCGATCTTAATAGAACGCCAGGGAGGTTAAACAATTATTGCGCTCTTTCTGTAAATCCAATAAACTTAATTTCACTTCTCAAATATCATTGTGTGTGTCTCCTATATGATATATTTAACTGACATTTTGTATCGTAACAACCAACGATTTATACAGGAAAATCATGACGATTAACAAGGTTGCCCAAACTTCCGCATCCCACTGTATATACACACACATATATTACATAAATAGTTACTGACATTTTTAAAATATGTATGTCCTGAGGGTATATTACTGTAATTTTTTCAATTAAGGGCTTGTAATTAGTGACAGATGCAAAAAAACAGGAAAATATACACCTTTATTTCCAAATATTGTCACTATACATTGTACCAGGGAAATATTTTAAGTGTTGCAATAACCGGGACAAATGGGCAAATAAAATGTGTGGGTTTTATCCACAGTAGAACGTTTTATTTTAAAACTATAATTTTCAAAACTGAGAGATAATCAACTTTTTCAATTTTTATTATACCAATTAAAATGCATTTAGAATAAAATAATTCTTATCAAAATGTACCACCCCCCCAAAAAAATATAATTGTTGTTGAAAAAAACAAGCTATAGATCATTTCAGTGTGATAAGTAGCTATAAAATTATCAGCGAATGAATGGGAGGAGCGCTGACATGGGAAAATTGCTCTGGTCCAGAGGGTAAAAAAAAACCTTAGCAGGGAAGTGGTTAAAGGGTGCGTAGAGGAGGAAGGTCAAGGCTTTCCATGGAAAAGTGTAATCTCGCCACAAGTTGTAACCTTTTAGAGGACACTTCTCAAGAGTGTTTTCCCTTTGGTTGCTATGGACGCATTGTGCGTCGTTAGCATTTCGTTGCCTGGAATGTGTTCGGCGTCATTGGCACGCGACGTCTATTACGCATGCCGGTGGGGACGTCCGCGTCCATGCGGTTTCCATGGACGCGTGGCGCATCATAGGCATGTGACTGGAATTTCGCATGACCATGGAGTATTGTCGCGTCAATATGACACTAACCAATCAGGAGGCGAGGATTACGATTCCCACTCACTCATGACAACAGCGGGCGGAATCATTTGCCTGTTGCCTATGGGACACATGACAGCTAACGGCTGGAGGGGGCAGGATAATATTCAAAAGTTTCTCAAGGATTGGCAACAAGTGTAACCTGGCACAGTGCGGGCATCTCCATAAGGTATGGTCACAAGCTACAGGAGCACAGAGTGCACTGATGACATTACATTACGATAATGAATCTTAGATTGCTGTTACTTGCAGATCATTTAGTATGTTTACTACTGTCAATCATTGTTATGTGATGATGAGGTCACTAGTTTGTAGGGGTGTGGTATTGGGGATTACTTAGGTTTATATGTATTTGGATTTTAACATGCCATGTAACCACATGCCTTGATAAAGGGGGACCCTGTGTGGCCCCCGAAACAATTGTTGGATTTCTTGTGGAAACTGGCACAATAAAGTGCGTTTCATAACCCCTGGTGTGCTGGTAATATCTGTGAACTGTACTAATTGGTGGCACTGCCTATGCCACTTTACCAAGCACCCGGAAACAACAGATGGTGTGCCAGCTTTATCTTGTGACTTCTCAAGACTGGAGTGTTGGGCTGCAGTCCAAAGAGACGCCCTCTTCCCCCTTACTGCCATTGTCCAGGCCCAACCTACAGGGTGCCATTACCACCAATGGTTCTTGTGGACAAATGGAGCACCCCTTTCCACCCGAACTCTCAAATGTTAGGTTTATATAAAGTTCTTACTTACTTGTCACACTGGTGGTAGGCCCAGCCGTGGTCTATAGAGAAAGTATAACTCACAGCTGAAGCGAGCTGTATGATTCCTCCCAGCATGAAGTCTCCAGGCACCGTCACTTGCGGGACATCATCAATGGTCTCTAGGCTACACATAGCAGGGGGCGAGCGACCTCTGGCAGTGATGAGGAGGAGCAGTGACCTCTGGCAGTGATGAGGAGGAGCAGCGATGTGGTGATCACAAACGTTACCTAATTCTAGGAAAGGTGATACTAGAATAGTTTAGTTACAAGATAAGTACAAATTATGTATTCAGTAAGTTCAGTATTATTTTTTAAGTCAGGAGTTGACTGGTCAGAGCACACATCCCTTTCTCTTGTGCAGCATACAATTGTGTTTCTTTCTTCCTGGGGGTGTTGTGGGGGGGGGTGCGGATGGGCTCGCCCAGCGGTGGCAGCATCTGGGGGGCTTGTCTGCGCCCTGCCCCCCCTCACCCAACTATCGGTGTGTTTGCTCCAAGGACATGCAATTTGCACCACAGGTAAGTAAATTTGCAAAGGTGGGGAATCTATCCTTTGGGGGGGCAGCATGGGTGGTCCCCCCCTGGGCACCTGCCATGTCCGGGGAGTGTACCGGCCATGTTCTCTCACTTCCCCCTCCCTGAGGGGCAGTTGCAGCGCTCCCGGGCAATGGATGCCTTGTGGGGGTGTCTGCGCTGCCCTTCATTTCTTGGGAGTACAAGGAGGCCTACACGCGGCACCCCTGTTGAGATGCAATGTATATTGCGTGGGCCAACTCCTACAGGAAGTGCAGGTGGATAGTTTAGATCCTGTATATTCTGGTGGGTGAATGCAATATGCAAACGCTTTGTTATTTTAATTAGTCAATAGACTTGAGACAGCCAGTATTTAAGTCAGGAGTTGACTGGTCAGAGCACACATCCCTTTCTCTTGTGCAGCATTCAGTATTATTTTTTCTCTGAAATACAGAAAAAATACTTGTTTTGAAATTGTGGGAGTACTTGCTGACTATATGTAAATGTATGCTGTTAAGAGACTGTCTCTGCACTACACTAGCACTACAGTCACTGCTTGCGAGAGATTGACCCCGCCAGCACTAAGCAGTATTCTGCCAATCCTCTAAAAGGAACACTATTGATTAACATGTTTTTTGTTTTTTTACCTGGGATTGAAAGAGTTCCTGAAGTGCTGGTAAATAATGATGTATATAATTCACTTGCTTATTTCTTTTGTTTACTGTATCAAATTCCTTTCACTCTAAACTGACGGCAGTCTGCTCTAATCTGACGGGAGAGAGAGCCATGAGGGGAGGGGAATTCCCTCACAGTGCATCTGTTAACCCTGTGTGTGTGAGAGAGAAAGTCCTGCGTCCCGTGTCTCTGACTGAAGTGTCTGCAGAGAGCAGAGGAAATGTAACTTGATATAAACATTTGTAATTGTCTGTGACACCACAGCTTTTCATATAATTTTTTTGCTTTCAGAGAAAATACTCTGCAGTTTGATATGCAAAATAACAACACTGGCTGTGCATTGAAGCATACACCCCTTTAGCGAATGATTTGTTCCAATAAAGCTAAATCCTACACACAATGGGCTCGATCCACAAAAGGGTGCTAACTAGGGTGCTAAGCAGTTAGCACGCCCAAAGCTTTCATTGATTGCGCGCAAAGTTTAGCGCGGTGCGCACAAAGTGTTGCACCGGGTGCAACTATAACGTCACACTGGGTGCCCCTAAAACATCTCATGGTGCAACATTTTGGGTGCACCCGGTGCAACGTTTTAGGGGCACCCAGTGCGACGTTATAGTCACACCCGGTGCGGCATTTCGCGCTAGATTTTGCGCACGTGTATTAGCGCGCAAAGTCTCTTTAGGCATGCCAAGGGGCTTTTCAGAAACACCTGATCTGCTGCATGCTTGTTCAGGGCCTATGGCTGAAAGTATTAGAGGCAGAGGATCAGCAGGACAGCCAGACAACTAGCATTGTTTAAAAGGATTTACATATCCAAGGCTCGCTTTAGGTTCCCTTTAAGAGGATTCATTAAATGCAGTATTATTATGCATCTTGCACGCTTGTTGCTCCTGTATTATTTTTCTTTTGTTGCCACCACCAGGAGCAGGTAATGGATAACTACACTGCTGCAATAACTGCATACAGGACAGGTACCCCCCGGCTCCCGCACCCCAGATACTGCCCCCATCCCGCCGGGGCTATTGTTACACCCTTGGATCCATGTATTTAGTAGAATGCTGTCAGAATGCTGTTAGAATACTTGTATTCTAGTCTCAGGTACTGAAGTCTAGTAAAGACTTGAGATGCAGGGTCTTTTTAAGCAGAGTTTCTCTGAGAGAAATTATGCAGTCAGTTACAAGGAACATGTTCCTTGTGGAAGGCCACATAATGTATTATCAGGTCTAACTGCCCTGACAGTTAGACAATGGGAACGGAACAAAGCCGATATTTACAAAACATTGCATTCTTTGCAACTAGGTTATAAAGCAATGGTGTATGTGGGTCACATGCCCATGTCCGCCAATTGTAGGCTTGGGGGTATGGCTCGGGTGGTGTCAGAATTTAACTCTTTGATGTTCATATAAAATAGGGAGACAGGATGGCAGATACTTTACTTTACTTTCCAGCTATCCTGCTCTCTACGCTTCCTAGTTAGAATACTAGCTTCCTGTCTGTATGCTGTCAATATATGTGATGTACAGAGGACATTGGAAAGAATATCTATACTCTGAAGGAATCAACATGTAACACAAGATGCCTGATTGCTGAATAAACCCCTTGAAAGGTGAGGGTGGTTGTCTCCTCTCTATCTCCTGTATGCTGTCGCTGTGAGTTGCAGCTCTGATGAGTTGCTGGTGCCGGAGCAAAAGGTGTGTTGTGCTGTTGCCAATAGCAACCAAAATATAGATTCTTACAAATGCTTGCCACGCCTATAGGACAACATGGTGGTGTACCGCTTAAAGGGAACCCGAGGTGAGAGGGATATGGAGGCTGCCATATTTATTTCCTTGTGAATAATGCCAGTTGCCTGGCAGCACTGTTGATCTTCTGGCATAAGTAGTGTCTGAGTCAAAACCCTGGAACAAGCATATGGCTAATCCAGGAAAAGCTGAGTCAGCTTAGTCAGAGTACCTGCTCTGCTGCATGCTTGTTAAAGAGGAGCTGTTAGGTATAGGGTCTCAGAGAAAAAAAACACATATATCAGTAGCTAAATATTGGCTCTACTTACATTACATATGCATTTCACTATCCACGTTTGGATTTCACAGAATTTTTATATAGTATATGCAGAGAATGATACTCCTGACAGCTCATGGCAGGTTCCATGTTTGTCTGTCTTGTATGAAGCCAATTGTGATGTAATATCCTCCCTTACCCTGCTTCCTGATTATTCGACTCACAAAAAAGATCAGGATCAAAGATCCTAATGGTTCATGATCCAGACAACACTACTGTGCAGTGAACATTAATTAGCCATGTGGCTAGGAACAATAGCGGACTCATGCATTATACTCTAACAGAACATGTGCCCTGTGAACAGCACATTGATTTTTCAGTGCTGTGAGTTAGGCTGCTGTTACAAGCTGCTGTAACACGAGCCTGTAACTTCTCACTGTGAAATCAGCCTTAGGGCGGGACAGGGAAATGAAGGGGAGGACCAAGGGAGTGCAGTGGGGAGAAGAAGCAGCCCCAGCATGCTTTGCAGTATCTGTTATGCGGCCTGCCGGCCTCCTAAGGAGCTTGGGAATAAAGAGGCTTGCTGTTCAGCAAACATCAAAGTAAGAGAGATTTTGAACTTCAGTATTGCCTTTTTGGCTTCCTTCTAAACTGTTTAACACAGGAGAATAGAGGTTTAAATTAGCTTTTGCAGCCTGACAGTTACTCTTTAAGGATCTTAATATATTATAGACACAGGATCAGCATGACTGCCAGGCAACTGGTATTGTTTAAAGCAAATAAATATGGCAGCCTCCGTATCCCTCTCACCTCGGGTTCCCTTTAATGTCTTGCCCCCCTTTCCCCAACCCTCCCCTTTCCCGGTGTTTAGTCATTTTCATATTTGACTGAATCCTCCAGTCAAATATGAAATCAAGGAAACTTCCCCTTTTGACGGTGCTTGGTTTGGACCTGTGATGGTGCCTGTGACGGTGTGTGATTTGGACCTGTGACAGTGCCTGGTTTGGACCTGTGACAGTGCCTAGTTTGGACCTGTGACAGTGGCTGGTTTGGACCTGTGACAGTGGCTGGTTTGGACCTGTGACAGTGCTTGGTTTAGACCTGTGACAGTGCCTGGTTTGAACCTGTGACAGTGCATGGTTTGGACCAGTGACAGTGCATGGTTTGGGCCTGTGACGGTGCGTGGTTTGGACCTGTGACGGTGCTTGGTTTGGACTTGTAATGGTGCCTGTGACGGTGCTTGGTTTGGACCTGTGACGGTGCTTGGTTTGGACCTGTGATGGTGCCTGTGACGGTGCGTGGTTTGGACCTGTGACGGTGCTTGGTTTGGACCTGTGATAGTGCCTGTGACGGTGCTTGGTTTGGACCTGTGATGGTGCCTGTGACGGTGCTTGGTTTGGACCTGTGACGGTGCTTGGTTTGGACCTGTGATGGTGCCTGTGACGGTGCGTAGTTTCGACCTGTGATGGTGCATGGTTTGGACCTGTGACGGTGCGTGGTCTGGACCTGTGATGGTGCAAGTTCCTCGCCACGTGAGCATGGACAAAGCAAGCACTCACTTTTTTTCACTGTGCACTTGCCATTAGCTATGCACCGCTTGGACCTTCCAGGTGACACAGGAGCAATGAGGACCGGTGACAGGAAATGGCAAAGACCAGAGCCAGGACACTTGTTAAAAGGTAAACAAGCCCACCATGCACTTTATTTAAAATATTTTACCCAGGTTCAGAAGTACTTTGACTGTCTTGAGTAAAGATTTTCATTACATTAGAAATTAATTAGGCATATCACTTAACCACTTTTCTCTCCTAGACCTGTTTATTCCTTATGGACTAGAGCAGTTTTACCATTATATATGGGTCCCAGCTTGATGACATCATCAAGTTGGTACGTGACTTGCTGCAGAGGCATATCTAGGTAAAATAGCACCCATGGAAAAAACACTGAAATTGCACATCACCCCCCCCCCCTTCAGAACCCCCTGAACGACCACAGCCCCCCGCCTTGCAGTGTAGCGCGACAGCAGAGCTTCATACCTCGTTCTGGCTGCGGGAGAGGACCGCTTCACTTCCTCTTTAGTGTAGCTACACCATGTAGCCTATCACCCGATGCGACTCCCGGAGCCACAAGGTGATAGGCTACATGGTGCAGCTACACTGAAGAGGAAGTGAAGAGGTCCTGCCCCGCCGCCAAAACGAGGTATGAAGCTCTGCTGCTGCTCTGCAATATATGCAGAGATAGGAGCTGCACACATACATGGGAGGGGACACAGTGCATGCAAGGCACCAATTTTTGGGCCCAGTTCACACTGCACGCGTTTCCATCCACGTTTTGGCAACGCGTCCAGGAGGCCGACACGCACGACATCAGAAATTGCATAGACTGATGTTCACACTGCATGCGTTCCGGACCAGTGCAGTCCGGGAACGCATGCTGCACACATTTTTTACCAAAAGGCATTTTCAGTTTTCACTTTCAGTGAATGGGATCAGCCACGCAATGCATAGAAATGTAGATGGCGTCCGTTCGTACGCGTTGCGTTCCGAACGCACGGCCATCCGCGTTTCATGATGTGAACGTAGCCTTAAAGTTATGCCCCTGTGTGTTGTGTGTATATATATACACACACACGCACGCACCCGCGCGCGCACACACACACACACGATCTCCATAGACTTCAATGGGCAGGCTATTTTCCCTGTTTCTGGTCACAAAAGTGATGGAAAACTAGTTTCATGGAGTCTAACACCTGAACAGGGGCATGGCAGAGGGGTATCCATGCCAAAAGTCCCACCAAAAGTTACGTAGTTGACGCAGAGTCGGCTTTTAATTCCTATAGTGCAGAAATCACAGAACATTCCTACATTTGAGGAAAAGGGCTGCTTTAAAATGTCCAGAGTGGTAATGTAAGGGTTATGCCCGCTTCACACTGACAGACCAAACGCTGCGTTTACCGAGATTGAGTGCTAACAGGTCTGTAAGGCCCTTAGGTGTGCGGGTGCTGCAAGTGCGCTCAACTGAGGCAGACTGGCTCAGGGTGCTGCTGAATTTTAATTTTTTCTTAGGCTTATTTGTGAAAGTTATTACTAAATATAACTTTCAAAATAAGTTATGTATAATTTGTTCTTTATAACAAATTAAAAAATACAAATTCATTTATAAAAAATATAAAATTTCAAGGTAATATTTATATAATTTCAATGATAATTTTGCCTGCCATTCGTGGGGGTGGTGCCACCAATTCCACTGCAGAGCCACGCAGTGGAGGCCTGGAAACAATGAAATCCAGGCTACCTGAAACTCCATCATGGTGTCTGAAGAACCAAGAATGAGACGGGAGGGTGGTGGCTGGTGTGGCACCCGCCTTTTTTTTTTTTTAGCTTACCTTGTTTGACAAAGTTATTTTTGAAAAATACATGCATATATAACATATATGTGTTTTTGACATTTTGAAAATTGGAAAAACAACAAAAACTTCTTATTAAATAAAATTCTACGTTTTTTTTTTTTTTTTTCCTGAAATGTTACGACAGGAGCTGGTGTCAGCCAGGCTGGCTGCAGGACTGCCTGCCATTCGTGATGGTGGTGCTACCACTAACTCCAATGCAGAGCCATGCAGTGGAGGCTTGCAAGCAATGGAATGCAGGCTACCTGAAACTCCATCAGAGCTGGAACCCACTAGAGCGATTTTTTGAGCGTTTAGGGAGCTTGATAAATCACTAGCGATTTCCCTGAACGCTCTGCCAATGTAAATGGATGGTGCAAATTCCACAGGAGCGATTGCGATTAGCAAAATCGCAAACGCAGGACATGCAGCATTTTGTTAGCGTTTG